>NW_027598535.1:0-37500 GCF_964194155.1 Cetorhinus maximus
TTCAGGTGAATGTAGAAACGTGATTAGTTGCAAAATTTAGGAATGGAGATATTGAAGGCTTACTTCAGCGAAATCAACATTGAAAAATGAGTAGGTTGTCAGAAATAGATCTATTTATGTTGTTGGACTGCAGAAAATATTGGATATTGAGAAATTGATTGAAATGGTGAAACCTGTAGATTCAGTGAACGAGCGGATCATACAAACAGCGAATCTGTTGGAAATGGGAGGTTTTACTCATTTTGGGAATGAGTTATATCTGCTGATAGAGAAAATGTTCGATATTGCTGAATCGCTAATATTTGACATTTTGAGAAGTACAGACAGCTAGGTTTGTTAAAACTGAAGGGAATGTAGAAATTGAAGTTGCAGTGAATGCGGAGAAGCTGCAAATGTGCTCAGTCTAACAGATTTGTAGAATTGGAGTATTTGATAGATAAATAGAACTACATTTGCTGATAAAGTTAGAAATTGAGAAATTGTAGTTTCAGCTGTATGTAGAAACGTGATTAGCTGCAAGAAATAGGAATGCAGATATTGAAGGCTTACTTCAGCGCAATCAACATTGAAAAATGAGTAGGTTGTCAGAAGTACATCTATTTATGTTGTTTGACTGCAGAAAATATTGGAGATTGAAAAATTTATTGAAATGGTGAAACTTGCAGATTCAGTGAACGAGCAGGTCGTGCAAACAGCGAATTTGTTGGAAATGTGAGATTTCACTCATTTTGGGTTTGAGTTATATCTGTTGATAGAGAAAATGCATGAATTTGATGAATAACTAATATTTGACAATATGCGAGATACAGACAGCTAGGTTTGCTAAAACTGAAGGGAATGTCGAAATTGAAGTTGCCGTGAATGCGGCGAAGCTGCAAATGTTTTCAGTCTAACAGATTTCTGGAATTGGAGTATTTGGTAGATAAATAGAACGTCATTTGCTGATTAAGTTAGAAATTGAGAAATTGTAGGTTCAGCTGTATGTAGAAACGTGATTAGCTGAAAAAAATAGGAATGGAGATATTGAAGGCTTACTTCAGCGAAATCAACATTGAAAAATGAGTAGGTTGTCAGAAATAGATCTATTTATCTTGTTTGACTGCAGAAAATGTTGGAGATTGAGAAATTCATTGAAATGGTGAAACTTGTAGATTCAGTGAACGAACGGATCATGCAAACAGCGAATTTTTTGGAAATGGGAGATTTGACTCATTTTGGGAATGAGTTATATCTGTTGATAGAGAAAATGCTTGAATTTGCTCAATAACCAATATTTGACATTTTGAGAGATACAGACAGCTAGATTTACTAAAACTGAAGGGAATGGAGAAAATGAAGTTGCAGTGAATGCGGAGAAGCTGCAAATGTGCTCAGTCTAACAGATTTGTGGAATTTGAGTATTTGATAGATAAATAGAACTACATTTGCTAATAAAGTTAGAAATTGAGAAATTGTAAGTTCTGGTGAATGTAGAAACGTGATTAGTTGCAAAATTTAGGAATAGAGATATTGAAGGCTTACTTCAGCGAAATCAACATTGAAAAATGAGTAGGTTGTCAGAAATAGATCTATTTATTTTGTTGGACTGCAGAAAATATAGGAGATGGATAAATTGATTGAAATGCTGAAACTTGTATGTTCAGTGAACCAGCGGATCATGCAAACAGCGAATTTGTTGGAAATGTGAGATTTTACTAATTTCGGGAATGAGTTACATCTGCTGATAGGGAAAATGTTCGAAATTGCTCAATAACCAATATTTGACATTTTTTCCGATACAGACAGCTAGGTTTGCTAAAACTGAAGGGAATGGAGAAATTGAAGTTGCAGTGAATGCGGAGAAGATGTAAATGTGCTCAGTCTAACAGATTTCTGGAATTGGAGTATTTGATTGAAAAATCCAACTACATTTGCTCATAAAGTTAGAAATTGAGAAATTGTAGGTTCAGCTGTATGTAAAAAGGTGATCAGCTGCAAAAAATAGGAATAGACATATTGAAGTCTTAGTTGAGCGAAATCAACATTGAAAAATGAGTAGGTTGTCAGAAATAGATCTATTTATGTTGTTGGACTGCAGAAAATATTGGATATTGAGAAATTGAATGAACTGGTGAAACCAGTAGATTCAGTGAACGAGCGGATGATGCAAACAGCGTCTTTGGTGGAAATGGGAGATTTTACTCATTTTGGGAATGAGTTATATCTGCTGATAGAGAAAATGCTTGAATTTGCTGAATAACCAATATTTGTCATTTTGAGAGATGTAGACTGCTGGATTTACTAAAACTGACGGTTTGGTGAAATTGAAGTTGCAGTGAATGCGGAGCAGCTGCAAATGTGCTCAGTCTAACAAATTTTTGGAATTGGAGTATTTGATAGATAAATAGAACAACATTTTCTGATAAAGTTAGAAATTGAGAAATTGTAGGTTCAGCTGTATGTAGAAACGTGATTAGCTGCAATAAATAGGAATGGAGGTATTGAAGGCTTACTTCAGCGAAATCAACATTGAAAAATGAGTAGGTTGTCAGAAATAGATCTATTTATCTTGTTTGACTGCAGAAAATATTAGAGATTTAGAAATTGATTGAAATATTGAAACTTGTAGATTCAGTGAACGAGCAGATCATGCAAACAGCGAATTTGTTGGAAATGGGAGATTTCACTCATTTGGGGAATGAGTTATATCTGTTGATAGAGAAAATGCTAGAATTTGATGATTAACTAATATTTGACATTTTGAGAGATACACACAGCTAGGTTTGCTAACACTGAAGGGAATGTAGAAAATAAAGTTGCAGTGTATGCGGAGAAGCTGCAAATGTGCTCAGTCTAACAGATTTGTGGAATTGGAGTTTTTGATAGATAAATAGAACTGCATTTGCTGATAAAGTTAGAAATTGAGAAATTGTAGGTTCACTGTATGTAGAAACGTGATTAGCAGCAAAAGATAGGAATGGAGATATTGAAGGCTTACTTCAGCGAAATCAACATTGAAAAATGAGAAGGTTGTCAGAAATAGATCTATTTATTTTGTTGGACTGCAGAAAATATAGGAGATTGATAAATTGATTGAAATGCTGAAACTTGTAGGTTCAGTGAACAAGCGGATTATGCAAACAGCGAATTACTTGGAAATTTGAGATTTTACTAATTTTGGGAATGAGTTACATCTGCTGATAGAGAAAATGTTCTATATTGCTGAATCGCTAATATTTGACATTTTGAGAAGTATAGACAGCTAGGTTTGTTAAAACTGAAGGGAATGGAGAAATTGAAGTTGCACTGAATGCGGAGAAGCTGCAAATGTGCTCAGTCTAACAGATTTGTGGAATTGGAGTATTTGATAGATAAATAGAACTACATTTGCTGATAAAGTTAGAAATTGAGAAATTGTAGTTTCAGCTGTATGTAGAAACGTGATTAGCTGAAAAAAATAGAATGGAGATATTGAAGGCTTACTTCAGCGAAATCAACATTGAAAAATGAGTAGGTTGTCAGAAATAGATCTATTTATCTTGTTTGACTGCAGAAAATATTGGAGATTGAGAAATTCATTGAAATGGTGAAACTTGTAGATTCAGTGAACGAACAGATCATGCAAACAGCGAATTTTTTGGAAATGGGAGATTTGACTCATTTTGGGAATGAGTTATATCTGTTGATAGAGAAAATGCTTGAATTTGCTCAATAACCAATATTTGACATTTTGAGAGATACAGACAGCTAGATTTACTAAAACTGAAGGTTTGGAGAAATTGAAGTTGCAGTGAATGCGGAGAAGCTGCAAATCTGCTCAGTCTAACAGATTTGTGGAATTTGAGTATTTGATAGATAAATAGAACTACATTTGCTAATAAAGTTAGAAATTGAGAAATTGTAGGTTCTGGTGAATGTAGAAACGTGATTAGTTGCAAAATTTAGGAATAGAGATATTGAAGGCTTACTTCAGCGAAATCAACATTGAAAAATGAGTAGGTTGTCAGAAATAGATCTATTTATTTTGTTGGACTGCAGAAAATATAGGAGATTGATAAATTGATTGAAATGCTGAAACTTGTGGGTTCAGTGAACAAGCGGATCATGCAAACAGGGAATTTGTTGGAAATGTGAGATTTTACTAATTTTGGGAATGAGTTACATCTGCTGATAGAGAAAATGTTCGAAATTGCTGAATCGCTAATATTTGACATTTTGAGAAGTACAGACAGCTAGGTTTGTTAAAACTGAAGGGAATGGAGAAATTGAAGTTGCACTGAATGCGGAGAAGCTGCAAATGTGCTCAGTCTAACAGATTTGTGGAATTGGAGTATTTGATAGATAAATAGAACTACATTTGCTGATAAAGTTAGAAATTGAGAAATTGTAGGTTCACTGTATGCAGAAACGTGATTAGATGCAAAAGATAGGAATGGAGATATTGAAGGCTTACTTCAGCCAAATCAACATTGAAAAATGAGTAGGTTGTCAGAAATAGATCTATTTATGTTGTTGGACTTCAGAAAATATTGAATATTGAGTAATTGATTGAAATGGCGAAACCTGCAGATTCAGAGAACGAGCGAATCATGCAAACAGCGAATTTGTTGGAAATTGGAGATTTGAGTCATTTTGGGAATGAGATTTATCTGTTGTTAGAGAAAATGCTTGAATTTGCTGAATAACTAATATTTGACATTTTGAGAGATACAGACTGCTGGATTTACTAAAACTGAAGGTTTGGAGAAATTGAAGTTGCAGTGAATGCGGAGAAGCTGCAAATGTGCTCAGTCTAACAGATTTCTGGAATTGGAGTATTTGATTGAAAAAAAGAACTACATTTGCTCATAAAGTTAGAAATTGAGAAATTGTAGGTTCAGCTGTATGTAGAAACGTGATCAGCTGCAAAAAATAGGAATAGAGATATTGAAGTCTTACGTCAGCGAAATCCACATTGAAAAATGTGTAGGTTGTCAGAAATAGATCTATTTATGTTGTTGGACTGCAGAAAATATTGGATATTGAGAAATTGATTGAAATGGTGAAACCTGTAGATTCAGTGAACGAGCGGATCATGCAAACAGCGAATTTGTTGGGAATGGGAGGTTTTACTCATTTTGGGAATGAGTTATATCTGCTGATAGAGAAGATGCTAGAATTTGATGAATAACTTATATTTGACATTTTGAGAGTACAGAAAGCTAGGTTTGCTAACACTGAAGGGAATGTAGAAATTGAAGTTGCAGTGAATGCGGAGAAGCTGCGAATGTGCTCAGTCTAACAGATTTGTGGAATTGGAGTATTTGATAGATAAATAGAACTACATTTGCTGATAAAGTTAGAAATTGAGAAATTGTAGGTTCAGCTGTATGTAGAAACGTGACTAGTTGCAAGAAATAGGAATGCAGATATTGAAGGCTTACTTCAGCGAAGTCAACATTGAAAAATGAGTAGGTTGTCAGAAATAGATCTATTTATGTTGTTTGACTGCAGAAAATATTGGAGATTGAGAAATTGATTGAAATGGTGAAACTTGTAGATTCAGTGAACGAGTACATCTTGCAAACAGCGAATTTGTTGGAAATGGCAGATTTGACTCATTTTGGGAATGAGTTATATCTGTTGATAGAGAAAATGCATGAATTTGATGAATAACTAACATTTGACAATTTGAAAGATACAGACAGCTAGGTTTGCTAAAATTGAAAGTTTGCAGAAATTGAAGTTGCAGTGAATGCGGAGAAGCTGCAAATGTGCTCAGTCTAACAGATTTGTGGAACTGGTGTATTTGATAGATAAATATAACTACATTTCCAGGTAAAGTTAGAAATTGAGAAATTGCAGGTTCAGCTGAATTTAGAAACGTGATTAGTTGCAAAATATAGGAATGGAGATATTGAAGGCTTACTTCAGCGAAATCAACATTGAGAAATGAGTAGGTTGTCAGAAATAGATTTCATTATGTTGTTGGACAGCGGAAAATACTGGCGATTGAGAAATTGATTGAACTGGTGAAAGTTGTAGATTCAGTGAACGAGCGGATCATGCAAACTGCGAATTTGTTGGAAATGGCAGATTTGACTCATTTTGGGAATATGTTACATCTGCTGGTAGAGAAAATGCTTGAATTTGATGAATAACTAATATTTGACATTTTTTCCGATACAGACAGCTAGGTTTGCTAAAACTGAAGGGAATGGAGAAATTGAAGTTGCAGTGAATGCGGAGAAGATGTAAATGTGCTCAGTCTAACAGATTTGTGGAATTGGAGTATTTGAGAGATAAATAGAACTACATTTGCTGATAAAGTTAGAAATTGAGAAATTGTAGGTTCAGGTGAATGTAGAAACGTGATTAGTTGCAAAATTTAGGAATGGAGATATTGAAGGCTTACTTCAGCGAAATCAACATTGAAAAATGAGTAGGTTGTCAGAAATAGATCTATTTATGTTGTTGGACTGCAGAAAATATTGGATATTGAGTAATTGATTGAAATGGTGAAACCTGTAGATTCAGAGAACGAGCGAATCATGCAAACAGCGAATTTGTTGGAAATGGGTGATTTGACTCATTTTGGGAATGAGTTATATCTGTTGATAGAGAAAATGCTTGAATTTGCTGAATAACTAATATTTGACATTTTGAGAGATAGAGACAGCTAGGTTTGCTAAAACTGAAGGGAATGTAGAAATTGAAGTTGCAGTGAATGCGGAGAAGCTGCAAATGTGCTCAGTCTAACAGATTTCTGGAATTGGAGTATTTGATTGAAAAATCCAACTACATTTGCTCATAAAGTTAGAAATTGAGAAATTGTAGGTTCAGCTGCATGTAAAAAGGTGATCAGCTGCAAAAAATAGGAATAGACATATTGAAGTCTTAGTTGAGCGAAATCAACATTGAAAAATGAGTAGGTTGTCAGAAATAGATCTATTTATGTTGTTGGACTGCAGAAAATATTGGATATTGAGAAATTGAATGAACTGGTGAAACCAGTAGATTCAGTGAACGAGCGGATGATGCAAACAGCGTCTTTGGTGGAAATGGGAGATTTTACTCATTTTGGGAATGAGTTATATCTGCTGATAGAGAAAATGCTTGAATTTGCTGAATAACCAATATTTGTCATTTTGAGAGATGTAGACTGCTGGATTTACTAAAACTGACGGTTTGGTGAAATTGAAGTTGCAGTGAATGCGGAGCAGCTGCAAATGTGCTCAGTCTAACAAATTTTTGGAATTGGAGTATTTGATAGATAAATAGAACTACATTTTCTGATAAAGTTAGAAATTGAGAAATTGTAGGTTCAGCTGTATGTAGAAACGTGATTAGCTGCAATAAATAGGAATGGAGGTATTGAAGGCTTACTTCAGCGAAATCAACATTGAAAAATGAGTAGGTTGTCAGAAATAGATCTATTTATCTTGTTTGACTGCAGAAAATATTAGAGATTTAGAAATTGATTGAAATATTGAAACTTGTAGATTCAGTGAACGAGCAGATCATGCAAACAGCGAATTTGTTGGAAATGGGAGATTGCACTCATTTGGGGAATGAGTTATATCTGTTGATAGAGAAAATGCTAGAATTTGATGAATAACTAATATTTGACATTTTGAGAGATACACACAGCTAGGTTTGCTAACACTGAAGGGAATGTAGAAATTGAAGTTGCAGTGAATGCGGAGAAGCTGCAAATGTGCTCAGTCTAACAGATTTGTGGAACTGGTGTATTTGATAGATAAATATAACTACATTTCCAGGTAAAGTTAGAAATTGAGAAATTGTAGGTTCAGCTGAATTTAGAAACGTGATTAGTTGCAAAATATAGGAATGGAGATATTGAATGCTTACTTCAGCGAAATCAACATTGAGAAATGAGTAGGTTGTCAGAAATAGATTTCATTATGTTGTTGGACAGCGGAAAATACTGGCGATTGAGAAATTGATTGAACTGGTGAAAGTTGTAGATTCAGTGAACGAGCGGATCATGCAAACTGCGAATTTGTTGGAAATGGCAGATTTGACTCATTTTGGGAATATGTTACATCTGCTGGTAGAGAAAATGCTTGACTTTGATGAATAACTAATATTTGACATTTTTTCCGATACAGACAGCTAGGTTTGCTAAAACTGAAGGGAATGGAGAAATTGAAGTTGCAGTGAATGCGGAGAAGATGTAAATGTGCTCAGTCAAACAGATTTCTGGAATTGGAGTATTTGATAGATAAATAGAACTACATTTGCTGATAAAGTTAGAAATTGAGA
Source organism: Cetorhinus maximus (assembly GCF_964194155.1). Lineage (NCBI taxonomy): Eukaryota > Metazoa > Chordata > Chondrichthyes > Lamniformes > Cetorhinidae > Cetorhinus > Cetorhinus maximus. Next base: position 8,245 of record NW_027598535.1, read on the forward strand.
AATTGTAGGTTCAGGTGAATGTAGAAACGTGATTAGTTGCAAAATTTAGGAATGGAGATATTGAAGGCTTACTTCAGCGAAATCAACATTGAAAAATGAGTAGGTTGTCAGAAATAGATCTATTTATGTTGTTGGACTGCAGAAAATATTGGATATTGAGTAATTGATTGAAATGGTGAAACCTGTAGATTCAGAGAACGAGCGAATCATGCAAACAGCGAATTTGTTGGAAATGGGTGATTTGACTCATTTTGGGAATGAGTTATATCTGTTGATAGAGAAAATGCTTGAATTTGCTGAATAACTAATATTTGACATTTTGAGAGATAGAGACAGCTAGGTTTGCTAAAACTGAAGGGAATGTAGAAATTGAAGTTGCAGTGAATGCGGAGAAGCTGCAAATGTGCTCAGTCTAACAGATTTCTGGAATTGGAGTATTTGATTGAAAAATCCAACTACATTTGCTCATAAAGTTAGAAATTGAGAAATTGTAGGTTCAGCTGTATGTAAAAAGGTGATCAGCTGCAAAAAATAGGAATAGACATATTGAAGTCTTAGTTGAGCGAAATCAACATTGAAAAATGAGTAGGTTGTCAGAAATAGATCTATTTATGCTGTTGGACTGCAGAAAATATTGGATATTGAGAAATTGAATGAACTGGTGAAACCAGTAGATTCAGTGAACGAGCGGATGATGCAAACAGCGTCTTTGGTGGAAATGGGAGATTTTACTCATTTTGGGAATGAGTTATATCTGCTGATAGAGAAAATGCTTGAATTTGCTGAATAACCAATATTTGTCATTTTGAGAGATGTAGACTGCTGGATTTACTAAAACTGACGGTTTGGTGAAATTGAAGTTGCAGTGAATGCGGAGCAGCTGCAAATGTGCTCAGTCTAACAAATTTTTGGAATTGGAGTATTTGATAGATAAATAGAACTACATTTTCTGATAAAGTTAGAAATTGAGAAATTGTAGGTTCAGCTGTATGTAGAAACGTGATTAGCTGCAAGAAATAGGAATGCAGATATTGAAGGCTTACTTCAGCGCAATCAACATTGAAAAATGAGTAGGTTGTCAGAAGTACATCTATTTATGTTGTTTGACTGCAGAAAATATTGGTGATTGAGAAATTTATTGAAATGGTGAAACTTGCAGATTCAGTGAACGAGCAGGTCGTGCAAACAGCGAATTTGTTGGAAATGTGAGATTTCACTCATTTTGGGTTTGAGTTATATCTGTTGATAGAGAAAATGCATGAATTTGATGAATAACTAATATTTGACAATATGCGAGATACAGACAGCTAGGTTTGCTAAAACTGAAGGGAATGTAGAAATTGAAGTTGCCGTGAATGCGGCGAAGCTGCAAATGTTTTCAGTCTAACAGATTTCTGGAATTGGAGTATTTGGTAGATAAATACAACGTCATTTGCTGATAAAGTTAGAAATTGAGAAATTGTAGGTTCAGCTGTATGTAGAAACGTGATTAGCTGAAAAAAATAGGAATGGAGATATTGAAGGCTTACTTCAGCGAAATCAACATTGAAAAATGAGTAGGTTGTCAGAAATAGATCTATTTATCTTGTTTGACTGCAGAAAATATTGGAGATTGAGAAATTCATTGAAATGGTGAAACTTGTAGATTCAGTGAACGAACAGATCATGCAAACAGCGAATTTTTTGGAAATGGGAGATTTGACTCATTTTGGGAATGAGTTATATCTGTTGATAGAGAAAATGCTTGAATTTGCTCAATAACCAATATTTGACATTTTGAGAGATACAGACAGCTAGATTTACTAAAACTGAAGGTTTGGTGAAATTGAAGTTGCAGTAAATGCGGAGAAGCTGCAAATGTGCTCAGTCTAACAGATTTGTGGAATTTGCGTATTTGATAGATAAATAGAACTACATTTGCTAATAAAGTTAGAAATTGAGAAATTGTAGGTTCTGGTGAATGTAGAAACGTGATTAGTTGCAAAATTTAGGAATAGAGATATTGAAGGCTTACTTCAGCGAAATCAACATTGAAAAATGAGTAGGTTGTCAGAAATAGATCTATTTATTTTGTTGGACTGCAGAAAATATAGGAGATTGATAAATTGATTGAAATGCTGAAACTTGTAGGTTCAGTGAACAAGCGGATCATGCAAACAGCGAATTTGTTGGAAATGTGAGATTTTACTAATTTTGGGAATGAGTTACATCTGCTGATAGAGAAAATGTTCGAAATTGCTGAATCGCTAATATTTGACATTTTGAGAAGTACAGACAGCTAGGTTTGTTAAAACTGAAGGGAATGGAGAAATTGAAGTTGCACTGAATGCGGAGAAGCTGCAAATGTGCTCAGTCTAACAGATTTGTGGAATTGGAGTATTTGATAGATAAATAGAACTACATTTGCTGATAAAGTTAGAAATTGAGAAATTGTAGGTTCACTGTATGTAGAAACGTGATTAGATGCAAAAGATAGGAATGGAGATATTGAAGGCTTACTTCAGCGAAATCAACATTGAAAAATGAGTAGGTTGTCAGAAATAGATCTATTTATGTTGTTGGACTTCAGAAAATATTGAATATTGAGTAATTGATTGAAATGGCGAAACCTGCAGATTCAGAGAACGAGCGAATCATGCAAACAGCGAATTTGTTGGAAATTAGAGATTTGAGTCATTTTGGGAATGAGATTTATCTGTTGTTAGAGAAAATACTTGAATTTGCTGAATAACTAATATTTGACATTTTGAGAGATACAGACTGCTGGATTTACTAAAACTCAAGGTTTGGAGAAATTGAAGTTGCAGTGAATGCGGAGAAGCTGCAAATGTGCTCAGTCTAACAGAATTCTGGAATTGGAGTATTTGATTGAAAAAAAGAACTACATTTGCTCATAAAGTTAGAAATTGAGAAATTGTAGGTTCAGCTGTATGTAGAAACGTGATCAGCTGCAAAAAATAGGAATAGAGATATTGAAGGCTTACTTCAGCGAAGTCAACATTGAAAAATGAGTAGGTTGTCAGAAATAGATCTATTTATGTTGTTTGACTGCAGAAAATATTGGAGATTGAGAAATTGATTGAAATGATGAAACTTGTAGATTCAGTGAACGAGTACATCTTGCAAACAGCGAATTTGTTGGAAATGGCAGATTTGACTCATTTTGGGAATGAGTTATATCTGTTGATAGAGAAAATGCATGAATTTGATGAATAACTAATATTTGACAATTTGAAAGATACAGACAGCTAGGTTTGCTAAAATTGAAAGTTTGCAGAAATTGAAGTTGCAGTGAATGCGGAGAAGCTGCAAATGTGCTCAGTCTAACAGATTTGTGGAACTGGTGTATTTGATAGATAAATATAACTACATTTCCAGGTAAAGTTAGAAATTGAGAAATTGTAGGTTCAGCTGAATTTAGAAACGTGATTAGTTGCAAAATATAGGAATGGAGATATTGAAGGCTTACTTCAGCGAAATCAACATTGAGAAATGAGTAGGTTGTCAGAAATAGATTTCATTATGTTGTTGGACAGCGGAAAATACTGGCGATTGAGAAATTGATTGAACTGGTGAAAGTTGTAGATTCAGTGAACGAGCGGATCATGCAAACTGCGAATTTGTTGGAAATGGCAGATTTGACTCATTTTGGGAATATGTTACATCTGCTGGTAGAGAAAATGCTTGAATTTGATGAATAACTAATATTTGACATTTTTTCCGATACAGACAGCTAGGTTTGCTAAAACTGAAGGGAATGGAGAAATTGAAGTTGCAGTGAATGCGGAGAAGATGTAAATGTGCTCAGTCTAACAGATTTGTGGAATTGGAGTATTTGAGAGATAAATAGAACTACATTTGCTGATAAAGTTAGAAATTGAGAAATTGTAGGTTCAGGTGAATGTAGAAACGTGATTAGTTGCAAAATTTAGGAATGGAGATATTGAAGGCTTACTTCAGCGAAATCAACATTGAAAAATGAGTAGGTTGTCAGAAATAGATCTATTTATGTTGTTGGACTGCAGAAAATATTGGATATTGAGTAATTGATTGAAATGGTGAAACCTGTAGATTCAGAGAACGAGCGAATCATGCAAACAGCGAATTTGTTGGAAATGGGTGATTTGACTCATTTTGGGAATGAGTTATATCTGTTGATAGAGAAAATGCTTGAATTTGCTGAATAACTAATATTTGACATTTTGAGAGATAGAGACAGCTAGGTTTGCTAAAACTGAAGGGAATGTAGAAATTGAAGTTGCAGTGAATGCGGAGAAGCTGCAAATGTGCTCAGTCTAACAGATTTCTGGAATTGGAGTATTTGATTGAAAAATCCAACTACATTTGCTGATAAAGTTAGAAATTGAGAAATTGTAGGTTCAGCTGTATGTAAAAAGGTGATCAGCTGCAAAAAATAGGAATAGACATATTGAAGTCTTAGTTGAGCGAAATCAACATTGAAAAATGAGTAGGTTGTCAGAAATAGATCTATTTATGCTGTTGGACTGCAGAAAATATTGAATATTGAGAAATTGAATGAACTGGTGAAACCAGTAGATTCAGTGAACGAGCGGATGATGCAAACAGCGTCTTTGGTGGAAATGGGAGATTTTACTCATTTTGGGAATGAGTTATATCTGCTGATAGAGAAAATGCTTGAATTTGCTGAATAACCAATATTTGTCATTTTGAGAGATGTAGACTGCTGGATTTACTAAAACTGACGGTTTGGTGAAATTGAAGTTGCAGTGAATGCGGAGCAGCTGCAAATGTGCTCAGTCTAACAAATTTTTGGAATTGGAGTATTTGATAGATAAATAGAACTACATTTTCTGATAAAGTTAGAAATTGAGAAATTGTAGGTTCAGCTGTATGTAGAAACGTGATTAGCTGCAAGAAATAGGAATGCAGATATTGAAGGCTTACTTCAGCGCAATCAACATTGAAAAATGAGTAGGTTGTCAGAAGTACATCTATTTATGTTGTTTGACTGCAGAAAATATTGGAGATTGAGAAATTTATTGAAATGGTGAAATTTTCAGATTCAGTGAACGAGCAGGTCGTGCAAACAGAGAATTTGTTGGAAATGTGAGATTTCACTAATTTTGGGTTTGAGTTATATCTGTTGATAGAGAAAATGCATGAATTTGATGAATAACTAATATTTGACAATATGCGAGATACAGACAGCTAGGTTTGCTAAAACTGAAGGGAATGTAGAAATTGAAGTGGCCGTGAATGCGGCGAAGCTGCAAATGTTTTCAGTCTAACAGATTTCTGGAATTGGAGTATTTGGTAGATAAATACAACGTCATTTGCTGATAAAGTTAGAAATTGAGAAATTGTAGGTTCAGCTGTATGTAGAAACGTGATTAGCTGAAAAAAATAGGAATGGAGATATTGAAGGCTTACTTCAGCGAAATCAACATTGAAAAATGAGTAGGTTGTCAGAAATAGATCTATTTATCTTGTTTGACTGCAGAAAATATTGGAGATTGAGAAATTCATTGAAATGGTGAAACTTGTAGATTCAGTGAACGAACAGATCATGCAAACAGCAAATTTTTTGGAAATGGGAGATTTCACTCATTTGGGGAATGAGTTATATCTGCTGATGGAGAAAATGCTTGAATTTGCTCAATAACCAATATTTGACAATTTGTAGATACAGACTGCTGGATTTACTAAAACTGAAGGTTTGGAGAAATTGAAGTTGCAGTGAATGCGGAGAAGCTGCAAGTGTGCTCAGTCTAACAGATTTGTGGAATTGGAGTTTTTGATAGATAAATAGAACTACATTTGCTGATAAAGTTAGAAATTGAGAAATTGTATGTTCAGCTGTTTGTAGAAACGTGATTAGATGCAAAAAATAAGAATGGAGATGTTGAAGGCTTACTTCAGCGAAATCAACATTGAGAAATGAGTAGGTTGTCAGAAATAGATTTCATTATGTTGTTGGACAGCGGAAAATACTGGCGATTGAGAACTTGATTGAACTGGTGAAAGTTGTAGATTCAGTGAACGAGCGGATCATGCTAACTGCGAATTTGTTGGAAATGGCAGATTTGACTCATTTTGGGAATATTTTACATCTGCTGATAGAGAAAATGCTTGAATTTGATGAATAACTAATATTTGACATTTTTTCCGATACAGACAGCTAGGTTTGCTAAAACTGAAGGGAATGGAGAAATTGAAGTTGCAGTGAATGCGGAGAAGGTGCAAATGTGCTCAGTCTAACAGATTTCTGGAATTGGAGTAGTTGGAAGATAAATAGAACTACATTTGCTGATAAAGTTAGAAATTGAGAAATTGTAGGTTCAGGTAAATCATAAGTAACTCGAAATGTTGAGAGTGTTAGAAATGGAGAGACATATTTAGATCGGCAGTGGAAATTAATAGAGATAGCCAGGACGATGGAAAGTAAGAGCCTTGTACATTCAGAGATGGAGCGAATTTCATGAAAATAGGAGATTTTACAAAAATGCAGAATGAGAAATCTCTGCAGTTAGAGAAAATGATGCAATTTTATCAATTGTTAGAAAATGATATTAAGCTATCCACTGCGAAACGCGTTTGCTGAAATTCAGAAATATAGAGAAATTGATAGTGTAACCAACGCAGAGAAGCTGGGATTCTTGCAGAAGTAGATTAATTACAAGAAACTGAGTTCTTCCTAGATGTAGAAACCTAATTAGTTGAAAGAATATAGGAATGGTGATATTGAAGGCATAGTTCTACGAACAACATTGAAAAATGAGTAGGCTGTCAGAAATAGATCTATTTATGTTGTTGGTCTGCAGAAAATATTGGAGATTGAAAAATTGATTGAAATGGTGAAACCTGTAGATTCAGTGATCGAGCGGATGATGCAAACAGCGAATTTGTTGGAAATGGGAATTTTACTCATTTTGAGAATGAGTTATATCTGCTGATAGAGAAAATGCTTGAATTTGCTCAATAACCAATATTTGACTTTTTGAGAGATACAGACAGCTAGATTTACTAAAACTGAAGGTTTGGAGAAATTGAAGTTGAAGTGAATGCGGAGAAGCTGCAAATGTGCTCAGTCTAACAGATTTGTGGCATTGGAGTATTTGATAAATAAATAGAACTACATTTGCTAATAAAGTTAGAAATTGAGAAATTGTAGGTTCAGGTGAATGTAGAAACGTGATTAGTTGCAAAATTTAGGAATGGAGATATTGAAGGCTTACTTCAGCGAAATCAACATTAAAAAATGAGTACGTTGTCAGAAATAGATCTATTTATGTTGTTTGACTGCAGAAAATATTGGATATTGAGTAATTGATTGAAATGGTGAAACCTGTAGATTCAGTGAACGAGCGGTTCATGCCAACAGCGATTTTGTTGGAAATGGGAGATTTTACTCATTTTGGGAATGAGTTATATCTGCTGATGGAGAAAATGCTTGAATTTGCTCAATAACCAATATTTGACATTTTGAGAGATACAGACAGCTAGATTTACTAAAACTGAAGGTTTGGAGAAATTGAAGTTGCACTGAATGCGGAGAAGCTGCAAATGTGCTCAGTCTAACAGATTTGTGGAACTGGTGTATTTGATAGATAAATATAACTACATTTCCAGGTAAAGTTAGAAATTGAGAAATTGTAGGTTCAGCTGAATTTAGAAACGTGATTAGTTGCAAAATATAGGAATGGAGATATTGAAGGCTTACTTCAGCGAAATCAACATTGAGAAATGAGTAGGTTGTCAGAAATAGATTTCATTATGTTGTTGGACAGCGGAAAATACTGGCGATTGAGAAATTGATTGAACTGGTGAAAGTTGTAGATTCAGTGAACGAGCGGATCATGCAAACTGCGAATTTGTTGGAAATGGCAGATTTGACTCATTTTGGGAATATGTTACATCTGCTGATAGAGAAAATGCTTGAATTTGATGAATAACTAATATTTGACATTTTTTCCGATACAGACAGCTAGGTTTGCTAAAACTGAAGGGAATGGAGAAATTGAAGTTGCAGTGAATGCGGAGAAGATGTAAATGTGCTCAGTCTAACAGATTTGTGGAATTGGAGTATTTGAGAGATAAATAGAACTACATTTGCTGATAAAGTTAGAAATTCAGAAATTGTAGGTTCAGGTGAATGTAGAAACGTGATTAGTTGCAAAATTTAGGAATGGATATATTGAAGGCTTACTTCAGCGAAATCAACATTGACAAATGAGTAGGTTGTCAGAAATAGATCTATTTATGTTGTTGGACTGCAGAAAATATTGGATATTGAGAAATTGATTGAAATGGTGAAACCTGTAGATTCAGTGAACGAGCGGATCATACAAACAGCGAATCTGTTGGAAATGGGAGGTTTTACTCATTTTGGGAATGAGTTATATCTGCTGATAGAGAAAATGTTCGATATTGCTGAATCGCTAATATTTGACATTTTGAGAAGTACAGACAGCTAGGTTTGTTAAAACTGAAGGGAATGGAGAAATTGAAGTTGCAGTGAATGCGGAGAAGCTGCAAATGTGCTCAGTCTAACAGATTTGTAGAATTGGAGTATTTGATAGATAAATAGAACTACATTTGCTGATAAAGTTAGAAATTGAGAAATTGTAGTTTCAGCTGTATGTAGAAACGTGATTAGCTGCAAGAAATAGGAATGCAGATATTGAAGGCTTACTTCAGCGCAATCAACATTGAAAAATGAGTAGGTTGTCAGAAGTACATCTATTTATGTTGTTTGACTGCAGAAAATATTGGAGATTGAAAAATTTATTGAAATGGTGAAACTTGCAGATTCAGTGAACGAGCAGGTCGTGCAAACAGCGAATTTGTTGGAAATGTGAGATTTCACTCATTTTGGGTTTGAGTTATATCTGTTGATAGAGAAAATGCATGAATTTGAAGAATAACTAATATTTGACAATATGCGAGATACAGACAGCTAGGTTTGCTAAAACTGAAGGGAATGTCGAAATTGAAGTTGCCGTGAATGCGGCGAAGCTGCAAATGTTTTCAGTCTAACAGATTTCTGGAATTGGAGTATTTGGTAGATAAATAGAACGTCATTTGCTGATTAAGTTAGAAATTGAGAAATTGTAGGTTCAGCTGTATGTAGAAACGTGATTAGCTGAAAAAAATAGGAATGGAGATATTGAAGGCTTACTTCAGCGAAATCAACATTGAAAAATGAGTAGGTTGTCAGAAATAGATCTATTTATCTTGTTTGACTGCAGAAAATGTTGGAGATTGAGAAATTCATTGAAATGGTGAAACTTGTAGATTCAGTGAACGAACGGATCATGCAAACAGCGAATTTTTTGGAAATGGGAGATTTGACTCATTTTGGGAATGAGTTATATCTGTTGATAGAGAAAATGCTTGAATTTGCTCAATAACCAATATTTGACATTTTGATGGAGATACAGACAGCTAGATTTACTAAAACTGAAGGGAATGGAGAAAATGAAGTTGCAGTGAATGCGGAGAAGCTGCAAATGTGCTCAGTCTAACAGATTTGTGGAATTTGAGTATTTGATAGATAAATAGAACTACATTTGCTAATAAAGTTAGAAATTGAGAAATTGTAAGTTCTGGTGAATGTAGAAACGTGATTAGTTGCAAAATTTAGGAATAGAGATATTGAAGGCTTACTTCAGCGAAATCAACATTGAAAAATGAGTAGGTTGTCAGAAATAGATCTATTTATTTTGTTGGACTGCAGAAAATATAGGAGATGGATAAATTGATTGAAATGCTGAAACTTGTATGTTCAGTGAACCAGCGGATCATGCAAACAGCGAATTTGTTGGAAATGTGAGATTTTACTAATTTTGGGAATGAGTTACATCTGCTGATAGGGAAAATGTTCGAAATTGCTCAATAACCAATATTTGACATTTTTTCCGATACAGACAGCTAGGTTTGCTAAAACTGAAGGGAATGGAGAAATTGAAGTTGCAGTGAATGCGGAGAAGATGTAAATGTGCTCAGTCTAACAGATTTCTGGAATTGGAGTATTTGATTGAAAAATCCAACTACATTTGCTCATAAAGTTAGAAATTGAGAAATTGTAGGTTCAGCTGTATGTAAAAAGGTGATCAGCTGCAAAAAATAGGAATAGACATATTGAAGTCTTAGTTGAGCGAAATCAACATTGAAAAATGAGTAGGTTGTCAGAAATAGATCTACTTATGTTGTTGGACTGCAGAAAATATTGGATATTGAGAAATTGAATGAACTGGTGAAACCAGTAGATTCAGTGAACGAGCGGATGATGCAAACAGCGTCTTTGGTGGAAATGGGAGATTTTACTCATTTTGGGAATGAGTTATATCTGCTGATAGAGAAAATGCTTGAATTTGCTGAATAACCAATATTTGTCATTTTGAGAGATGTAGACTGCTGGATTTACTAAAACTGACGGTTTGGTGAAATTGAAGTTGCAGTGAATGCGGAGCAGCTGCAAATGTGCTCAGTCTAACAAATTTTTGGAATTGGAGTATTTGATAGATAAATAGAACTACATTTTCTGATAAAGTTAGAAATTGAGAAATTGTAGGTTCAGCTGTATGTAGAAACGTGATTAGCTGCAATAAATAGGAATGGAGGTATTGAAGGCTTACTTCAGCGAAATCAACATTGAAAAATGAGTAGGTTGTCAGAAATAGATCTATTTATCTTGTTTGACTGCAGAAAATATTAGAGATTTAGAAATTGATTGAAATATTGAAACTTGTAGATTCAGTGAACGAGCAGATCATGCAAACAGCGAATTTGTTGGAAATGGGAGATTTCACTCATTTGGGGAATGAGTTATATCTGTTGATAGAGAAAATGCTAGAATTTGATGATTAACTAATATTTGACATTTTGAGAGATACACACAGCTAGGTTTGCTAACACTGAAGGGAATGTAGAAAATAAAGTTGCAGTGTATGCGGAGAAGCTGCAAATGTGCTCAGTCTAACAGATTTGTGGAATTGGAGTTTTTGATAGATAAATAGAACTGCATTTGCTGATAAAGTTAGAAATTGAGAAATTGTAGGTTCACTGTATGTAGAAACGTGATTAGCAGCAAAAGATAGGAATGGAGATATTGAAGGCTTACTTCAGCGAAATCAACATTGAAAAATGAGTAGGTTGTCAGAAATAGATCTATTTATTTTGTTGGACTGCAGAAAATATAGGAGATTGATAAATTGATTGAAATGCTGAAACTTGTAGGTTCAGTGAACAAGCGGATTATGCAAACAGCGAATTACTTGGAAATTTGAGATTTTACTAATTTTGGGAATGAGTTACATCTGCTGATAGAGAAAATGTTCCATATTGCTGAATCGCTAATATTTGACATTTTGAGAAGTATAGACAGCTAGGTTTGTTAAAACTGAAGGGAATGGAGAAATTGAAGTTGCACTGAATGCGGAGAAGCTGCAAATGTGCTCAGTCTAACAGATTTGTGGAATTGGAGTATTTGATAGATAAATAGAACTACATTTGCTGATAAAGTTAGAAATTGAGAAATTGTAGGTTCAGCTGTATGTAGAAACGTGATTAGCTGAAAAAAATAGGAATGGAGATATTGAAGGCTTACTTCAGCGAAATCAACATGAAAAATGAGTAGGTTGTCAGAAATAGATCTATTTATCTTGTTTGACTGCAGAAAATATTGGAGATTGAGAAATTCATTGAAATGGTGAAGCTTGTAGATTCAGTGAACGAACAGATCATGCAAACAGCGAATTTTTTGGAAATGGGAGATTTCACTCATTTTGGGTTTGAGTTATATCTGTTGATAGAGAAAATGCATGAATTTGATGAATAACTAATATTTGACAATATGCGAGATACAGACAGCTAGGTTTGCTAAAACTGAAGGGAATGTAGAAATTGAAGTTGCCGTGAATGCGGCGAAGCTGCAAATGTTTTCAGTCTAACAGATTTCTGGAATTGGAGTATTTGGTAGATAAATACAACGTCATTTGCTGATAAAGTTAGAAATTGAGAAATTGTAGGTTCAGCTGTATGTAGAAACGTGATTAGCTGAAAAAAATAGGAATGGAGATATTGAAGGCTTACTTCAGCGAAATCAACATTGAAAAATGAGTAGGTTGTCAGAAATAGATCTATTTATCTTGTTTGACTGCAGAAAATATTGGAGATTGAGAAATTCATTGAAATGGTGAAACTTGTAGATTCAGTGAACGAACAGATCATGCAAACAGCGAATTTTTTGGAAATGGGAGATTTGACTCATTTTGGGAATGAGTTATATCTGTTGATAGAGAAAATGCTTGAATTTGCTCAATAACCAATATTTGACATTTTGAGAGATACAGACAGCTAGATTTACTAAAACTGAAGGTTTGGAGAAATTGAAGTTGCAGTGAATGCGGAGAAGCTGCAAATGTGCTCAGTCTAACAGATTTGTGGAATTTGAGTATTTGATAGATAAATAGAACTACATTTGCTAATAAAGTTAGAAATTGAGAAATTGTAGGTTCTGGTGAATGTAGAAACGTGATTAGTTGCAAAATTTAGGAATAGAGATATTGAAGGCTTACTTCAGCGAAATCAACATTGAAAAATGAGTAGGTTGTCAGAAATAGATCTATTTATTTTGTTGGACTGCAGAAAATATAGGAGATTGATAAATTGATTGAAATGCTGAAACTTGTAGGTTCAGTGAACAAGCGGATCATGCAAACAGCGAATTTGTTGGAAATGTGAGATTTTACTAATTTTGGGAATGAGTTACATCTGCTGATAGAGAAAATGTTCGAAATTGCTGAATCGCTAATATTTGACATTTTGAGAAGTACAGACAGCTAGGTTTGTTAAAACTGAAGGGAATGGAGAAATTGAAGTTGCACTGAATGCGGAGAAGCTGCAAATGTGCTCAGTCTAACAGATTTGTGGAATTGGAGTATTTGATAGATAAATAGAACTACATTTGCTGATAAAGTTAGAAATTGAGAAATTGTAGGTTCACTGTATGTAGAAACGTGATTAGATGCAAAAGATAGGAATGGAGATATTGAAGGCTTACTTCAGCGAAATCAACATTGAAAAATGAGTAGGTTGTCAGAAATAGATCTATTTATGTTGTTGGACTTCAGAAAATATTGAATATTGAGTAATTGATTGAAATGGTGAAACCTGCAGATTCAGAGAACGAGCGAATCATGCAAACAGCGAATTTGTTGGAAATTGGAGATTTGAGTCATTTTGGGAATGAGATTTATCTGTTAGAGAAAATGCTTGAATTTGCTGAATAACTAATATTTGACATTTTGAGAGATACAGACTGCTGGATTTACTAAAACTGAAGGTTTGGAGAAATTGAAGTTGCAGTGAATGCGGAGAAGCTGCAAATGTGCTCAGTCTAAAAGAATTCTGGAATTGGAGTATTTGATTGAAAAAAAGAACTACATTTGCTCATAAAGTTAGAAATTGAGAAATTGTAGGTTCAGCTGTATGTAGAAACGTGATCAGCTGCAAAAAATAGGAATAGAGATATTGAAGTCTTACGTCAGCGAAATCCACATTGAAAAATGTGTAGGTTGTCAGAAATAGATCTATTTATGTTGTTGGACTGCAGAAAATATTGGATATTGAGAAATTGATTGAAATGGTGAAACCTGTAGATTCAGTGAACGAGCGGATCATGCAAACAGCGAATTTGTTGGGAATGGGAGGTTTTACTCATTTTGGGAATGAGTTATATCTGATGATAGAGAAGATGCTAGAATTTGATGAATAACTAATATTTGACATTTTGAGAGATACAGAAAGCTAGGTTTGCTAACACTGAAGGGAATGTAGAAATTGAAGTTGCAGTGAATGCGGAGAAGCTGCAAATGTGCTCAGTCTAACAGATTTCTGGAACTGGTGTATTTGATAGATAAATATAACTACATTTCCAGGTAAAGTTAGAAATTGAGAAATTGTAGGTTCAGCTGAATTTAGAAACGTGATTAGTTGCAAAATATAGGAATGGAGATATTGAAGGCTTACTTCAGCGAAATCAACATTGAGAAATGAGTAGGTTGTCAGAAATAGATTTCATTATGTTGTTGGACAGCGGAAAATACTGGCGATTGAGAAATTGATTGAACTGGTGAAAGTTGTAGATTCAGTGAACGAGCGGATCATGCAAACTGCGAATTTGTTGGAAATGGCAGATTTGACTCATTTTGGGAATATGTTACATCTGCTGATAGAGAAAATGCTTGAATTTGATGAATAACTAATATTTGACATTTTTTCCGATACAGACAGCTAGGTTTGCTAAAACTGAAGGGAATGGAGAAATTGAAGTTGCAGTGAATGCGGAGAAGATGTAAATGTGCTCAGTCTAACAGATTTGTGGAATTGGAGTATTTGAGAGATAAATAGAACTACATTTGCTGATTAAGTTAGAAATTGAGAAATTGTAGGTTCAGGTGAATGTAGAAACGTGATTAGTTGCAAAATTTAGGAATGGAGATATTGAAGGCTTACTTCAGCGCAATCAACATTGAAAAATGAGTAGGTTGTCAGAAATAGATCTATTTATGTTGTTGGACTGCAGAAAATATTGGATATTGAGTAATTGATTGAAATGGTGAAACCTGTAGATTCAGAGAACGAGCGAATCATGCAAACAGCGAATTTGTTGGAAATGGGTGATTTGACTCATTTTGGGAATGAGTTATATCTGTTGATAGAGAAAATGCATGAATTTGCTGAATAACTAATATTTGACATTTTGAGAGATAGAGACAGCTAGGTTTGCTAAAACTGAAGGGAATGTAGAAATTGAAGTTGCAGTGAATGCGGAGAAGCTGCAAATGTGCTCAGTCTAACAGATTTCTGGAATTGGAGTATTTGATTGAAAAATCCAACTACATTTGCTCATAAAGTTAGAAGTTGAGAAATTGTAGGTTCAGCTGTATGTAAAAAGGTGATCAGCTGCAAAAAATAGGAATAGACATATTGAAGTCTTAGTTGAGCGAAATCAACATTGAAAAATGAGTAGGTTGTCAGAAATAGATCTATTTATGTTGTTGGACTGCAGAAAATATTGGATATTGAGAAATTGAATGAACTGGTGAAACCAGTAGATTCAATGAACGAGCGGATGATGCAAACAGCGTCTTTGGTGGAAATGGGAGATTTTACTCATTTTGGGAATGAGTTATATCTGCTGATAGAGAAAATGCTTGAATTTGCTGAATAACCAATATTTGTCATTTTGAGAGATGTAGACTGCTGGATTTACTAAAACTGACGGTTTGGTGAAATTGAAGTTGCAGTGAATGCGGAGCAGCTGCAAATGTGCTCAGTCTAACAAATTTTTGGAATTGGAGTATTTGATAGATAAATAGAACTACATTTTCTGATAAAGTTAGAAATTGAGAAATTGTAGGTTCAGCTGTACGTAGAAACGTGATTAGCAGCAAAAGATAGGAATGGAGATATTGAAGGCTTACTTCAGCGATATCAACATTGAAAAATGAGTACGTTGTCAGAAATAGATCTATTTATGTTGTTTGACTGCAGAAAATATTGGATATTGAGTAATTGATTGAAATGGTGAAACCTGTAGATTCAGTGAACGAGCGGTTCATGCCAACAGCGAATTTGTTGGAAATGGCAGATTTGACTCATTTTGGGAATGAGATATATCTGTTGATAGAGAAAATGCATGAATTTGATGAATAACTAATATTTGACAATTTGAGAGATACAGACAGCTAGGTTTGCGAAAACTGAAGGTTTGCAGAAATTGAAGTTGCAGTGAATGCGGAGAAGCTGCAGATGTGCTCAGTCTAACAGATTTGTGGAACTGGTGTATTTGATAGATAAATATAACTACATTTCCAGGTAAAGTTAGAAATTGAGAAATTGTAGGTTCAGCTGAATTTAGAAACGTGATTAGTTGCAAAATATAGGAATGGAGATATTGAAGGCTTACTTCAGCGAAATCAACTTTGAGAAATGAGTAGGTTGTCAGAAATAGATTTCATCATGTTGTTGGACAGCGGAAAATACTGGCGATTGAGAAATTGATTGAACTGGTGAAAGTTGTAGATTCAGTGAACGAGCGGATCATGCAAACAGTGAATTTGTTGGAAATGGCAGATTTGACTCATTTTGGGAATGAGTTATATCTGCTGATAGAGAAAATGTTTGAATTTGCTCAATAACCAATAATTGACAATTTGAGAGATACAGAGAGCTAGGTTTGCTAAAACTGAAGGGAATGTAGAAATTGAAGTTGCAGTGAATGCGGAGCAGCTGCAAATGTGCTCAGTCTAACAGATTTGTGGAATTTGCGTATTTGATAGATAAATAGAACTACATTTGCTAATAAAGTTAGAAATTGAGAAATTGTAGGTTCTGGTGAATGTAGAAACGTGATTAGTTGCAAAATTTAGGAATAGAGATATTGAAGGCTTACTTCAGCGAAATCAACATTGAAAAATGAGTAGGTTGTCAGAAATAGATCTATTTATTTTGTTGGACTGCAGAAAATATAGGAGATTGATAAATTGATTGAAATGCTGAAACTTGTAGGTTCAGTGAACAAGCGGATCATGCAAACAGCGAATTTGTTGGAAATGTGAGATTTGACTAATTTTGGGAATGAGTTACATCTGCTGATAGAGAAAATGTTCGAAATTGCTGAATCGCTAATATTTGACATTTTGAGAAGTACAGACAGCTAGGTTTGTTAAAACTGAAGGGAATGGAGAAATTGAAGTTGCACTGAATGCGGAGAAGCTGCAAATGTGCTCAGTCTAACAGATTTGTGGAATTGGAGTATTTGATAGATAAATAGAACTACATTTGCTGATAAAGTTAGAAATTGAGAAATAGTAGGTTCACTGTATGTAGAAACGTGATTAGATGCAAAAGATAGGAATGGAGATATTGAAGGCTTACTTCAGCGAAATCAACATTGAAAAATGAGTAGGTTGTCAGAAATAGATCTATTTATGTTGTTGGACTTCAGAAAATATTGAATATTGAGTAATTGATTGAAATGGCGAAACCTGCAGATTCAGAGAACGAGCGAATCATGCAAACAGCGAATTTGTTGGAAATTGGAGATTTGAGTCATTTTGGGAATGAGATTTATCTGTTGTTAGAGAAAATGCTTGAATTTGCTGAATAACTAATATTTGACATTTTGAGAGATACAGACTGCTGGATTTACTAAAACTGAAGGTTTGGAGAAATTGAAGTTGCAGTGAATGCGGAGAAGCTGCAAATGTGCTCAGTCTAACAGATTTCTGGAATTGGAGTATTTGATTGAAAAAAAGAACTACATTTGCTCATAAAGTTAGAAATTGAGAAATTGTAGGTTCAGCTGTATGTAGAAACGTGATCAGCTGCAAAAAATAGGAATAGAGATATTGAAGTCTTACTTCAGCGAAATCCACATTGAAAAATGTGTAGGTTGTCAGAAATAGATCTATTTATGTTGTTGGACTGCAGAAAATATTGGATATTGAGAAATTGATTGAAATGGTGAAACCTGTAGATTCAGTGAACGAGCGGATCATGCAAACAGCGAATTTGTTGGGAATGGGAGGTTTTACTCATTTTGGGAATGAGTTATATCTGCTGATAGAGAAGATGCTAGAATTTGATGAATAACTAATATTTGACATTTTGAGAGATACAGAAAGCTAGGTTTGCTAACACTGAAGGGAATGTAGAAATTGAAGTTGCAGTGAATGCGGAGAAGCTGCGAATGTGCTCAGTCTAACAGATTTGTGGAATTGGAGTATTTGATAGATAAATAGAACTACATTTGCTGATAAAGTTAGAAATTGAGAAATTGTAGGTTCAGCTGTATGTAGAAACGTGACTAGTTGCAAGAAATAGGAATGCAGATATTGAAGGCTTACTTCAGCGAAGTCAACATTGAAAAATGAGTAGGTTGTCAGAAATAGATCTATTTATGTTGTTTGACTGCAGAAAATATTGGAGATTGAGAAATTGATTGAAATGGTGAAACTTGTAGATTCAGTGAACGAGTACATCTTGCAAACAGCGAATTTGTTGGAAATGGCAGATTTGACTCATTTTGGGAATGAGTTATATCTGTTGATAGAGAAAATGCATGAATTTGATGAATAACTAACATTTGACAATTTGAAAGATACAGACAGCTAGGTTTGCTAAAATTGAAAGTTTGCAGAAATTGAAGTTGCAGTGAATGCGGAGAAGCTGCAAATGTGCTCAGTCTAACAGATTTCTGGAACTGGTGTATTTGATAGATAAATATAACTACATTTCCAGGTAAAGTTAGAAATTGAGAAATTGTAGGTTCAGCTGAATTTAGAAACGTGATTAGTTGCAAAATATAGGAATGGAGATATTGAAGGCTTACTTCAGCGAAATCAACATTGAGAAATGAGTAGGTTGTCAGAAATAGATTTCATTATGTTGTTGGACAGCGGAAAATACTGGCGATTGAGAAATTGATTGAACTGGTGAAAGTTGTAGATTCAGTGAACGAGCGGATCATGCAAACTGCGAATTTGTTGGAAATGGCAGATTTGACTCATTTTGGGAATATGTTACATCTGCTGGTAGAGAAAATGCTTGAATTTGATGAATAACTAATATTTGACATTTTTTCCGATACAGACAGCTAGGTTTGCTAAAACTGAAGGGAATGGAGAAATTGAAGTTGCAGTGAATGCGGAGAAGATGTAAATGTGCTCAGTCTAACAGATTTCTGGAATTGGAGTATTTGAGAGATAAATAGAACTACATTTGCTGATAAAGTTAGAAATTGAGAAATTGTAGGTTCAGGTGAATGTAGAAACGTGATTAGTTGCAAAATTTAGGAATGGAGATATTGAAGGCTTACTTCAGCGAAATCAACATTGAAAAATGAGTAGGTTGTCAGAAATAGATCTATTTATGTTGTTGGACTGCAGAAAATATTGGATATTGAGTAATTGATTGAAATGGTGAAACCTGTAGATTCAGAGAACGAGCGAATCATGCAAACAGCGAATTTGTTGGAAATGGGTGATTTGACTCATTTTGGGAATGAGTTATATCTGTTGATAGAGAAAATGCTTGAATTTGCTGAATAACTAATATTTGACATTTTGAGAGATAGAGACAGCTAGGTTTGCTAAAACTGAAGGGAATGTAGAAATTGAAGTTGCAGTGAATGCGGAGAAGCTGCAAATGTGCTCAGTCTAACAGATTTCTGGAATTGGAGTATTTGATTGAAAAATCCAACTACATTTGCTCATAAAGTTAGAAATTGAGAAATTGTAGGTTCAGCTGTATGTAAAAAGGTGATCAGCTGCAAAAAATAGGAATAGACATATTGAAGTCTTAGTTGAGCGAAATCAACATTGAAAAATGAGTAGGTTGTCAGAAATAGATCTATTTATGTTGTTGGACTGCAGAAAATATTGGATATTGAGAAATTGAATGAACTGGTGAAACCAGTAGATTCAGTGAACGAGCGGATGATGCAAACAGCGTCTTTGGTGGAAATGGGAGATTTTACTCATTTTGGGAATGAGTTATATCTGCTGATAGAGAAAATGCTTGAATTTGCTGAATAACCAATATTTGTCATTTTGAGAGATGTAGACTGCTGGATTTACTAAAACTGACGGTTTGGTGAAATTGAAGTTGCAGTGAATGCGGAGCAGCTGCAAATGTGCTCAGTCTAACAAATTTTTGGAATTGGAGTATTTGATAGATAAATAGAACTACATTTTCTGATAAAGTTAGAAATTGAGAAATTGTAGGTTCAGCTGTATGTAGAAACGTGATTAGCTGCAATAAATAGGAATAGAGGTATTGAAGGCTTACTTCAGCGAAATCAACATTGAAAAATGAGTAGGTTGTCAGAAATAGATCTATTTATCTTGTTTGACTGCAGAAAATATTAGAGATTTAGAAATTGATTGAAATATTGAAACTTGTAGATTCAGTGAACGAGCAGATCATGCAAACAGCGAATTTGTTGGAAATGGGAGATTTCACTCATTTGGGGAATGAGTTATATCTGTAGATAGAGAAAATGCTAGAATTTGATGAATAACTAATATTTGACATTTTGAGAGATACACACAGCTAGGTTTGCTAACACTGAAGGGAATGTAGAAATTGAAGTTGCAGTGAATGCGGAGAAGCTGCAAATGTGCTCAGTCTAACAGATTTCTGGAACTGGTGTATTTGATAGATAAATATAACTACATTTCCAGGTAAAGTTAGAAATTGAGAAATTGTAGGTTCAGCTGAATTTAGAAACGTGATTAGTTGCAAAATATAGGAATGGAGATATTGAAGGCTTACTTCAGCGAAATCAACATTGAGAAATGAGTAGGTTGTCAGAAATAGATTTCATTATGTTGTTGGACAGCGGAAAATACTGGCGATTGAGAAATTGATTGAACTGGTGAAAGTTGTAGATTCAGTGAACGAGCGGATCATGCAAACTGCGAATTTGTTGGAAATGGCAGATTTGACTCATTTTGGGAATATGTTACATCTGCTGGTAGAGAAAATGCTTGACTTTGATGAATAACTAATATTTGACATTTTTTCCGATACAGACAGCTAGGTTTGCTAAAACTGAAGGGAATGGAGAAATTGAAGTTGCAGTGAATGCGGAGAAGATGTAAATGTGCTCAGTCTAACAGATTTGTGGAATTGGAGTATTTGAGAGATAAATAGAACTACATTTGCTGATAAAGTTAGAAATTGAGAAATTGTAGGTTCAGGTGAATGTAGAAACGTGATTAGTTGCAAAATTTAGGAATGGAGATATTGAAGGCTTACTTCAGCGAAATCAACATTGAAAAATGAGTAGGTTGTCAGAAATAGATCTATTTATGTTGTTGGACTGCAGAAAATATTGGATATTGAGTAATTGATTGAAATGGTGAAACCTGTAGATTCAGAGAACGAGCGAATCATGCAAACAGCGAATTTGTTGGAAATGGGTGATTTGACTCATTTTGGGAATGAGTTATATCTGTTGATAGAGAAAATGCTTGAATTTGCTGAATAACTAATATTTGACATTTTGAGAGATAGAGACAGCTAGGTTTGCTAAAACTGAAGGGAATGTAGAAATTGAAGTTGCAGTGAATGCGGAGAAGCTGCAAATGTGCTCAGTCTAACAGATTTCTGGAATTGGAGTATTTGATTGAAAAATCCAACTACATTTGCTCATAAAGTTAGAAATTGAGAAATTGTAGGTTCAGCTGTATGTAAAAAGGTGATCAGCTGCAAAAAATAGGAATAGACATATTGAAGTCTTAGTTGTGCGAAATCAACATTGAAAAATGAGTAGGTTGTCAGAAATAGATCTATTTATGTTGTTGAACTGCAGAAAATATTGGAGATTGAGAAATTGATTGAAATGGTGAAACTTGTAGATTCAGTGAACGAGCAGATCATGCACACAGCGAATTTGTTGGAAATGGGAGATTTCACTCATTTGGGGAATGAGTTATATCTGTTGATAGAGAAAATGCTAGAATTTGATGAATACCTGCCATTTGACATTTTGAGAGATACACACAGCTAGGTTTGCTAACACTGAAGGGAATGTAGAAAATGAAGTTGCATTGTATGCGGAGAAGCTGCAAATGTGCTCAGTCTAACAGATTTGTGGAATTGGAGTTTTTGATAGATAAATAGAACTACATTTGCTGATAAAGTTAGAAATTGAGAAATTGTAGGTTCACTGTATGTAGAAATGTGATTAGCAGTAATAGATAGGAATGGAGATATTGAAGGCTTACTTCAGCGAAATCAACATTGAAAAATGAGTACGTTGTCAGAAATAGATCTATTTATGTTGTTTGACTGCAGAAAATATTGGATATTGAGTAATTGATTGAAATGGTGAAACCTGTAGATTCAGTGAACGAGCGGTTCATGCCAACAGCGATTTTGTTGGAAATGGGAGATTTTACTCATTTTGGGAATGAGTTATATCTGCTGATAGAGAAAATGCTTGAATTTGCTCAATAACCAATATTTGACAATTTGAGAGATACAGACGGCTGGATTTACTAAAACTGAATGTTTGGAGAAATTGAAGTTGCAGTGAATGCGGAGAAGCTGCAAATGTGCTCAGTCTAACAGATTTGTGGAATTGGAGTTTTTGATTGATAAATAGAACTACATTTGCTGATAAAGTTAGAAATTCAGAAATTGTAGGTTCAGCTGTATGTAGAAACGTGATTAGATTCAAAAAATAAGAATGGAGATATTGAAGGCTTACTTCAGCGAAATCAACATTGAAAAATTAGTAGGTTGTCAGAAATAGATCTATTTATGTTGTTTGACTGCAGAAAATATTGGAGTTTGAGAAATTGATTGAAATGGTGAAACTTGTAGATTCAGTGAACGAGCACATCATGCAAACAGCGAATTTGTTGGAAATGGCAGATTTGACTCATTTTGGGAATGGGTTATATCTGTTGATAGAGAAAATGCATGAATTTGATGTATAACTAATATTTGTACATTTGAGAGATACAGACAGCTAGGTTTGCTAAAACTGAAGGGAATGTATAAATTGAAGTTGCAGTGAATGCGGAGAAGCTGCAAATGTGCACAGTCTAACAGATTTCTGGAATTGGAGTATTTGATAGATAATTAGAACTACATTTTTTGATAAAGTTAGAAATTGAGAAATTGTACGTTCAGCTGTATGTAGAAACGTGATTAGCTGCAAGAAATAGGAATGGAGATATTGAAGGCTTACTTCAGCGAAATCAACATTGAAAAATGAGTAGGTTGTCAGAAATAGATCTATTTATGTTGTTGGACTGCAGAAAATATTGAATATTGAGAAATTGATTGAAATGGTGAAACCTGCGGATTCAGTGAACGGGCGGATGATGCAAACAGCGAATTTGGTGGATATGGGAGGTTTTACTCATTTTGGATATGAGTTATATCTGCTGATAGAGAAAATGCTTGAATTTGCTGAATAGATAATATTTGACATTTTGAGAGATACAGACAGCTACGTTTGCTAGAACTGAATGTTTGGAGAAATTGAAGTTGTAGTGAATGCGGAGAAGCTGCAAATGTGCTTACTCTAACAGATTTGTGGATTTGGAGTATTTGATAGATAAATAGAACTACAGTTGCTGATAAAGTTAGAAATTGAGAAATTGTAGGTTCATTTGAATGTAGAAACCTGATAAGTTGCAAAAAGTAGGAATGGAGATATTGAAGGCTTACATCAGCGAAATCAGCATTGAAAAATGAGTAGGTTGTCAGAAATTCATCTATTTATGTTGTTGGACTGCAGAAAATATTGGAGATTGCGAAATTGATTGAAATGGTGAAACTTCTAGATTCAGTGAACGAGCGGTTCATGCAAACAGCGAATTTGTTGGAAATAGGAGCTTTTACTAATTTTGGGAATGAGTCATATCTGCTGATAGAGAAAATGCTTGAATTTGCTGAATTGATAATTTTTGACATTTTGAGAGATACAGACAGCTGGGTTTGCTAAAACTGAAGGGAATGTAGAAATTGAAGTTGCAGTGAATGCGGAGAAGCTGTAAATGTGCTCAGTCTAACAGATTTCTGGAATTTGAGTATTTGATAGATAAATAGAACTACATTTGCTGATAAAGTTAGAAATTGAGAAATTTTAGGTTCAGGTGAATGTAGAAACGTGATTAGTTGCAAAATTTAGGAATGGCGATATTGAAGGCTTACTTCAGCGAAATCAACATTGAAAAATGAGTAGGTTGTCAGAAATACCTCTATTTATGTTGTTGGACTGCAGAAAATATTGGAGATTGCGAAATTGATTGAAATGGTGAAACTTCTAGATTCAATGAACGAGTGGATCATGGAAATAGCGAATTTGTTGGAAATGGGAGCTTTTACTAATTTTGGGAATGAGTTATATCTGCTGATAGAGAAAATACTTGACTTTGCTGAATTGATAATATTTGACGTTTTGAGAGATACAGGCAGCTAGGTTTGCTAAAACTGAAGGGAATGGAGATAGTTTGGTTTCAGTGAATGTGGAGAAGCTGCAAATGTGCTAAGTCTAGCAGATTTGTGGAATTGGAGTATTTGATAGATAAATAGAACTACATTTGCTGATAAAGTTTGAAATTGAGAAATTGCAGGTTCAGCTGTATGTGGAAACGTGATCAGCTGCAAAAATTAGGAATGGAGATATTGAAGGCTTACTTCAGCGAAATCAACATTGACGAATGAGTAGGTTGTCAGAAATAGATCTATTTATGTTGTTGGAATTTGCTCAATAACCAATATTTGACATTTTGAGAGATACAGACAGCTAGATTTACTAAAACTGAAGGTTTGGAGAAAGTGAAGTTGCAGTGAATGCGGAGAAGCTGCAAATGTGCTCAGTCTAACAGATTTCTGGTATTGGAGTATTTGATGGATAAATAGAACTACCTTTGCTGATAAAGTTAGAAATTAAGAAATTGTAGGTTCAGGTGAATGTAGAAACGTGATTAGTTGCAAAATATAAAAATGGAGATATTGAAGGCTTACTTCAGCGAAATCAACATTGAAAAATGAGTAGGTTGTCAGAAATACATCTATTTATGTTGTTGGACTGCAGAAATACTTGGAGATTGAGAAATTTATTGAAATGCTGAAACTTGTTGATTCAGTCAACGAGCGGATCATGCAAACAGCGAATTTGTTGGAAATGGGAGATTTGACTCATTTTCGGAATGTGTTATATCTGTTGATAGAGAAAATGTTTGAATTTGATGAATAACTAATATTTGACATTTTGGGAGATGCAGACAGCTAGGTTTGCTTAAACTGAAGGGAATGGAGAAATTGAAATTGCAGTGAATGCGGAGAAGCAGCAAATGTGCTCAGTCCAACAGGTTTGTGGAATTGGAGTAGTTGGAAGATAAATAGAACTACATTTGCTAATAAAGTTAGAAATTGAGAAATTGTGGGTTCAGGTGAATGTAGATACGTGATTAGTTGCAAAATTTAGGTAGGAGATATTGAAGGCTTACTTCAGAGAAATCAACATTGAAAAATGAGTAGGTTGTCAGAAATACACCTATTTATGCTTTGGACTGCAGAAAATATTGGACATTGAGAAATTGATTGAAATGGTGAAACTTGTAGATTCAGTGAACGAGCGGATCATGCAAACAGCGATTTTGTTGGAAATTGGAGATTTGACTCATTTTGGGAATGAGTTATATCTGCTGATAGAGAAAATGCTTGAATTTGCTGAATAACTAATATTTGACAATTTGAGAGATACAGACAGCTAGGTTTGCTGAAGGGAATGGAGAAATTGACGTTGCAGTGAATGGGCAGAAGCTGCAAATGTGCTCAGTCTAACAGATTTCTGGAATTGGAGTATTTGATAGATAAATAGAACTACATTTGCTAATAAAGTTAGAAAATTAGAAATTGTAGGTTCATGTGAAGGTAGAAACGTGATTAGTTGCAAAATTTAGGAATGGAGATATTGAAGTCTTCCTTCAGCGAAATCAACAATGAAAAATGTGTAGGTTGTCAGAAATACATCTATTTATGTTTTGGACTGCAGAAAATATTGGATATTGAGAATTTGATTGAAATGGTGAAACTTGTAGATTCAGTGAACGAGCGGATCATGCAAACAGCGAATTTGTTGGAAATGGGAGATTTTACTCAATTTGGGAATGAGTTATATCTGCTGGTAGAGAAAGTGGTTGAATTTGCTGAATCGCTAATATTTGACATTTTGAGAGATAAGACAGCTAGGTTTGCTAAAACTGAATCGAATGGAGAAATTGAAGTTGCAGTGAATGCGGAGAAGCTGCAAATGTGCTCAGTCTAACAGATTTCTGGAATTGGAGTATTTGATTGATAAATAGAACTGCATCTGCTGATAACGATAGAAATTGAGAAATTGTAGTTTCACTGTATGTAGAAACGTCATTAGCTGCAAAAGATAGGAATGGAGATATTGAAGGCTTACTTCAGCGAAATCAACTTTGAAAAATGAGTAGGTTGTCAGAAATAGATCTATTTTGGTTGTTGGACTGCAGAAAATATTGGAGATTGGGAAATTTATTGAAATGGTGAAACCTGTAGATTCAGTGAACGAGCGGTTCATGCCAACAGCGATTTTGTTGGAAATGGGAGATTTTACTCATTTTGGGAATGAGTTATATCTGCTGATAGAGAAAATGCTTGAATTTGCTCAATAACCAATATTTGACAATTTGAGAGATACAGACGGCTGGATTTACTAAAACTGAATGTTTGGAGAAATTGAAGTTGCAGTGAATGCGGAGAAGCTGCAAATGTGCTCAGTCTAACAGATTTGTGGAATTGGAGTTTTTGATTGATAAATAGAACTACATTTGCTGATAAAGTTAGAAATTCAGAAATTGTAGGTTCAGCTGTATGTAGAAACGTGATTAGATTCAAAAAATAAGAATGGAGATATTGAAGGCTTACTTCAGCGAAATCAACATTGAAAAATTAGTAGGTTGTCAGAAATAGATCTATTTATGTTGTTTGACTGCAGAAAATATTGGAGTTTGAGAAATTGATTGAAATGGTGAAACTTGTAGATTCAGTGAACGAGCACATCATGCAAACAGCGAATTTGTTGGAAATGGCAGATTTGACTCATTTTGGGAATGGGTTATATCTGTTGATAGAGAAAATGCATGAATTTGATGAATAACTAATATTTGTACATTTGAGAGATACAGACAGCTAGGTTTGCTAAAACTGAAGGGAATGTATAAATTGAAGTTGCAGTGAATGCGGAGAAGCTGCAAATGTGCACAGTCTAACAGATTTCTGGAATTGGAGTATTTGATAGATAATTAGAACTACATTTTTTGATAAAGTTAGAAATTGAGAAATTGTACGTTCAGCTGTATGTAGAAACGTGATTAGCTGCAAGAAATAGGAATGGAGATATTGAAGGCTTACTTCAGCGAAATCAACATTGAAAAATGAGTAGGTTGTCAGAAATAGATCTATTTATGTTGTTGGACTGCAGAAAATATTGAATATTGAGAAATTGATTGAAATGGTGAAACCTGCGGATTCAGTGAACGAGCGGATGATGCAAACAGCGAATTTGGTGGATATGGGAGGTTTTACTCATTTTGGATATGAGTTATATCTGCTGATAGAGAAAATGCTTGAATTTGCTGAATAGATAATATTTGACATTTTGAGAGATACAGACAGCTACGTTTGCTAGAACTGAATGTTTGGAGAAATTGAAGTTGTAGTGAATGCGGAGAAGCTGCAAATGTGCTTACTCTAACAGATTTGTGGATTTGGAGTATTTGATAGATAAATAGAACTACAGTTGCTGATAAAGTTAGAAATTGAGAAATTGTAGGTTCATTTGAATGTAGAAACCTGATAAGTTGCAAAAAGTAGGAATGGAGATATTGAAGGCTTACATCAGCGAAATCAGCATTGAAAAATGAGTAGGTTGTCAGAAATTCATCTATTTATGTTGTTGGACTGCAGAAAATATTGGAGATTGCGAAATTGATTGAAATGGTGAAACTTCTAGATTCAGTGAACGAGCGGTTCATGCAAACAGCGAATTTGTTGGAAATAGGAGCTTTTACTAATTTTGGGAATGAGTCATATCTGCTGATAGAGAAAATGCTTGAATTTGCTGAATTGATAATTTTTGACATTTTGAGAGATACAGACAGCTGGGTTTGCTAAAACTGAAGGGAATGTAGAAATTGAAGTTGCAGTGAATGCGGAGAAGCTGTAAATGTGCTCAGTCTAACAGATTTCTGGAATTTGAGTATTTGATAGATAAATAGAACTACATTTGCTGATAAAGTTAGAAATTGAGAAATTTTAGGTTCAGGTGAATGTAGAAACGTGATTAGTTGCAAAATTTAGGAATGGCGATATTGAAGGCTTACTTCAGCGAAATCAACATTGAAAAATGAGTAGGTTGTCAGAAATACCTCTATTTATGTTGTTGGACTGCAGAAAATATTGGAGATTGCGAAATTGATTGAAATGGTGAAACTTCTAGATTCAATGAACGAGTGGATCATGGAAATAGCGAATTTGTTGGAAATGGGAGCTTTTACTAATTTTGGGAATGAGTTATATCTGCTGATAGAGAAAATACTTGACTTTGCTGAATTGATAATATTTGACGTTTTGAGAGATACAGGCAGCTAGGTTTGCTAAAACTGAAGGGAATGGAGATAGTTTGGTTTCAGTGAATGTGGAGAAGCTGCAAATGTGCTAAGTCTAGCAGATTTGTGGAATTGGAGTATTTGATAGATAAATAGAACTACATTTGCTGATAAAGTTTGAAATTGAGAAATTGCAGGTTCAGCTGTATGTGGAAACGTGATCAGCTGCAAAAATTAGGAATGGAGATATTGAAGGCTTACTTCAGCGAAATCAACATTGACGAATGAGTAGGTTGTCAGAAATAGATCTATTTATGTTGTTGGAATTTGCTCAATAACCAATATTTGACATTTTGAGAGATACAGACAGCTAGATTTACTAAAACTGAAGGTTTGGAGAAAGTGAAGTTGCAGTGAATGCGGAGAAGCTGCAAATGTGCTCAGTCTAACAGATTTCTGGTATTGGAGTATTTGATGGATAAATAGAACTACCTTTGCTGATAAAGTTAGAAATTAAGAAATTGTAGGTTCAGGTGAATGTAGAAACGTGATTAGTTGCAAAATATAAAAATGGAGATATTGAAGGCTTACTTCAGCGAAATCAACATTGAAAAATGAGTAGGTTGTCAGAAATACATCTATTTATGTTGTTGGACTGCAGAAATACTTGGAGATTGAGAAATTTATTGAAATGCTGAAACTTGTTGATTCAGTCAACGAGCGGATCATGCAAACAGCGAATTTGTTGGAAATGGGAGATTTGACTCATTTTCGGAATGTGTTATATCTGTTGATAGAGAAAATGTTTGAATTTGATGAATAACTAATATTTGACATTTTGGGAGATGCAGACAGCTAGGTTTGCTTAAACTGAAGGGAATGGAGAAATTGAAATTGCAGTGAATGCGGAGAAGCAGCAAATGTGCTCAGTCCAACAGGTTTGTGGAATTGGAGTAGTTGGAAGATAAATAGAACTACATTTGCTAATAAAGTTAGAAATTGAGAAATTGTGGGTTCAGGTGAATGTAGATACGTGATTAGTTGCAAAATTTAGGTAGGAGATATTGAAGGCTTACTTCAGAGAAATCAACATTGAAAAATG
>NW_027598536.1:0-41858 GCF_964194155.1 Cetorhinus maximus
GCTGCGTACTGTGTGTATGACAGAGAGAGGGGCTGAGTACCGTGTGTATGACAGAGAGAGGGGCTGCGTACCGTGTGTGAGAGAGGGTGAGCTGTGTACCATGTGGGGGAGAGAGAGAGGGGGTCCGTGTACCATTTGTGTGAGAGAGAGAGAGAGAGAGAGAGAGGGGGGCCATATACTGCGCATGTGAGAGAGGGGCTGCGTACCACGTGTGTGTGAGAGGGTGAGCCATGTACTGTGTGGGGGAGAGAGAGAGAGGGGGTCCGTGTACCATTTGTGTGTGAGAGAGAGAGAGAGAGGGGGGCCATATACTGCGCATGTGAGAGAGAGAGGGGCTGCGTATCACATGTGAGAAAGAGGGGGCCACGTACCGAATGTGTGGGGGGTAGAAGGGCAGCGTACCGCGCGGTGTGAGAGGGGCCGTGTACCATGCGTGACAATGTGAGAGAGGGCCGTGTACTGTGCCTGTGAGAGAGAGAGGGCCGTCTACCGTGCGTGTGTGTGAGAGAGAGAGAGAGGGTACTGCGGGTCAGAGAGAGTGGGGGCCGCATACAGCATGTGTGCGAGAGAGAGCGGGGCTGCGTACCGCAAGAGAGAAAAGGCGGAGCCGCATACTGCGCATGCGAGAGAGGGCGGGGCTGTGTACTTACACATGTGCGCGCACGAGAGAGAGAGTGGGGCTGCGTACCGCGTGCGAGAGAGAGCGGGGCTGCGTACCGCGTGCGAGAGAGTGGGGCTGCGTACCGCGTGCGAGAGAGAGAGCGGGTCAGCGTACCACGTGCGAGAGAGAGAGCGGGTCAGCGTACCGCGTGCGAGAGAGAGAGCGGGTCAGCGTACCGCGTGCGAGAGAGAGAGCGGGTCAGCGTATCGCGTGCGAGAGAGAGAGCGGGTCAGCGTACCGCGTGCGAGAGAGAGAGCAGGGCTGCGTACCGCGTGCGAGAGAGAGAGCGGGGCTGCGTACCGCATGCGAGAGAGAGAGCGGGTCAGCGTACCGCGTGCGAGAGAGAGAGCGGGTCAGCGTACCGCGTGCGAGAGAGAGAGCGGGTCAGCGTATTGCGTGCGAGAGAGAGAGCGGGTCAGCTTACCGCGTGCGAGAGAGAGAGCGGGGCTGCGTACCGCGTGCGAGAGAGAGAGCGGGGCTGCGTACCGCATGCGAGAGAGAGAACGGGTCAGCGTACCGCGTGCGAGAGAGAGAGCGGGTCAGCGTACCGCGTGCGAGAGAGAGAGCGGGTCAGCGTACCGCGTGCGAGAGAGAGAGCGGGTCAGCGTATCGCGTGCGAGAGAGAGAGCGGGGCTGCGTACCGCGTGCGAGAGAGAGAGCGGGTCAGTGTATCGCGTGTGAGAGAGAGAACGGGTCAGCGTACCGCGTGCGAGAGAGAGAGCGGGGCTGCGTACCACGTGCGAGAGAGAGAGCGGGTCAGCGTATCGCGTGCGAGAGAGAGAGCGGGTCAGCGTATCGCGTGCGAGAGAGAGAGCGGGTCAGCGTACCGCGTGCGAGAGAGAGAGCGGGTCAGCGTACCCCGTGCGAGAGAGAGAGCTGGGCTGCGTACCGCGTGCGAGAGAGAGAGCGGGGCTGCGTACCGCGTGCGGGAGAGAGAGCGGGGCTGCGTACCGCGTTCGAGAGAGAGAGCGGGGCTGCGTACCTCGTGCGAGAGAGAGAGCGGGGCTGCGTACCGCCTGAGAGAGAAGGGCTGTGTACCGCATGTGTGTGTGTGAGTGAGAGAGAGAGGGGGAAGGGGAGCCGTATACCACGTGTGTGAGAGAGCGAGAGGAGCCGTGTACCGCACACGTGAACGAGAGATAGAGAAAGAGGGGCTGTGTATCGTGTGTGTGAGAAAGAGAGAGAGGAGCAGTGTACCATGTGTGTGGGAGGGTGGGGGTGGATGGGGGCCGTGTGCTGTGAGCGTGAGAGAGACATGCCGTGTAAAGCGCATGTGAGAGAGAGAGGGGCTGTGCACTCTGTGTGAGAGAGGGGGGGGCCGCATACCGCATGTGTGAGAAAGGGGCCTCATACCGCGCATGTGTGAGAGAGAGGGGGCTGCGTACCACACGTGAGAGAGAGAGAGAGAAAGAGAGGTGGGGCCGTGTAACGTGCATGCGTGAGAGAGAGAGTGGGGCCATGTACTGGTGTGTGAGGGGGGGCGTGTACCGCGCAAGAGAGAGAGAGAGAGAGGGGCCATGTACCGCACATTTCAGAATGCCTGCGTATCTGAGGGGCTTCTCTGCAGCCTTTGTAGAGACTCTCTGCCCCCAGTGCATGTCTTAATGCCCGATGTCGGCTGGGTGCTCTCTGGTGTTTCCTCATTTATTATCAATATTGTTTCCTCT
Source organism: Cetorhinus maximus (assembly GCF_964194155.1). Taxonomy (NCBI): domain Eukaryota; kingdom Metazoa; phylum Chordata; class Chondrichthyes; order Lamniformes; family Cetorhinidae; genus Cetorhinus; species Cetorhinus maximus. The sequence continues at coordinate 2,329 of NW_027598536.1, forward strand.
CTACAGAGAAGGCAGCACAAGCGGAAGATGAGGTTCAGAAGTCTGACATCTCATCCAGCAGTCAATCCCTCATTGAGAAGGACACCCTAGGTCCACTTCTCCTAGAGGTATGGGCAGATTATTGACATACATAAGGGGCCCTTGTAAAGCATCACCAATCAGAGAACCTAGACTTCATTGGACTGATATTAAATTAGGGCAGGAATAGAGGACTGGATAGTCGCAGTAATGGTGGGATGTGTGGGGTTTGGAGAAAACAGCATTTGTGGAGTTGTGGCGGGGAGACACTGTGCTAGTGGGTCAGGTCCCACTGCTCCTGCACCCTGAAGGCTTTGGGTTGGGGGCACTGTGTCTGTATTTCTGTGTGTGGAGTCGTGCAGACTGCGTAAGTGAGTGAGGTGTGTGTGGGGAGGGGATGTTGGGGGAAGTTGTTAGATGTGGACCCCAGTCCTCTTGCATACTGAAATGTTCGGGATGGGGGTGGGTTGTAGGTGTGGTTTTTTAAAAATTTGTCTGAGATCTGGACGTCGTTGGCTAGGCCAGCATTTATTGCCCATCCCTAATTGCCATTGAGAAGGTGAGGTGAGAGTGACTGCCCTTGACATCAAGACCACATTTGGCCGAGTGTGGCATCAAGGAGCCCCAGCGAAACTGGAGTCAATGGGAATCAGGGGGAAAACTCTTCGCTGGTTGGAGTCAACCCTAGCACAAAGGAAGATGGTTGCTGTTGTTGGAGGTCAGTCATCTCAGTTCCAGGACATCACTGCAGAAGTTCCTCAGGGTAGTGTCCTAGGCCCAACCATCTTCAGCTGCTTCATCAATGACCTTACTTCCATCATAAGGTCAGAAGTGGGGGTGTTCGCTGATGATTGAAAAATGTTCAGCACCATTCACAACTCCTCAGATACTGAAGCAGTCCATGTCTAAATACAGCAAGACTTGGACAATATCCAGGCTTGGATTGACAAGTGTCAAGTAATATTCACATCATATAAGTGTCAGGCATTGACGATCTCTTACAAAAGAGAATCTAACCATCACCCCATGACATTCAATGGCATTACCATCACTGAATCCCCCACTATCAACATCCTGGGGGTTACCATTGACCAGAAACTGAACTGCACCAGCCATATAAATACTGTGGCTACAAGAGCAGGTCAGAGGTTAGGAATACTGCAACGAGTAACTCACCTCCTGACTCCCCAAAGCTTGTCCACCATCAACAAGGCACAAGTCAGGAGTGCGATGGAATACTCTCCACTTGCCTGGATGAGTGCAACTCACGTAACACTCAAGAAGCTTGACAATGTCCAGGACAAAGCAGCCCGCCCGATTGGCACCACATCCACAAACTATTGGAGAAAATTCTGAAGGAGAGTATCTATCTCCATTTGGAGAGGCAAGGTTTGATCAGGGATAGTCAGCATGGCTTTGTCAGAGGGAGGTCATGCCTAACAAATTTGATTGAATTTTTTGAGGAGGTGACCAGGTGTGTAGATGAGGGTAGTGCAGTTGATGTAGTTTATATGGATTTCAGCAAAGCCTTTGACAATGTCCCACATGGGAGACTTATAAAGAAGGCAAAGGCACATGGGATATGGGGTAATTTCATAAGATGGATTCAAAATTGGCTTAGTTGTAGGAGGCAGAGGGTGATGACAGAAGGATGCTTTAATGACTGGAAGCCAGTGTCCAGTGGCATACCACAGGGATCTGTGCTGGGTCCCCTATTATTTGTCATTTATATAAACGACATAGATGACTATGTTGGGGGTAGGATTAGTAAGTTTGCGGATGACACAAAGATTGGCCGGGTGTTTAACAGTGAGGTTGAGTGTCTTGGGCTACAGGAAGATATAGACGGGATGGTCAAATGGGCAGATAAGTGGCAGGTGGAATTTAACCCTGATAAGTGTGAGGTGATACACTTTGGAAGGAGTAATTTGACAAGGAAGTATTCAATGAACGGCATGACACTAGGAAGTTCTGAGGAACAAAGGGACCTTGGCTTGTGTGTCCATAGATCTCTGAAGGCAGAGGGGCATGTTAGTGGGGTGGTGAAAAAGGCATATGGGACACTTGCCTTTATCAATCGAGGCATAGATTACAAAAGTAGGGAGATCATGTTGGAGTTGTATAGAACCTTGGTGAGGCCACAGCTGGAGTACTGTGTGCAGTTCTGGTCACCACATTATAGGAAGGATGTGATTGCACTGGAGAGGGTGCAGAGGAGATTCACCAGGATGTTGCCTGGGATGAAACATTTAAGTTATGAAGAGAGGTTGGATAGACTTGAGTTGTTTTTGTTGGAACAGAGAAGACTGAGGGGCGGCCTGATCGAGGTGTACAAGATTATGAGGGGCATGGACAGGGTGGATAGGGAGCAGCTGTTCCCCTTAGTTGAAGGGTCAGTCACGAGGGGACGTAAGTTCAAGGTGAGGGGCAGGAGGTTTAGGGGGGATGTGAGGAAAAACTTTTTTACCCAGAGGGTGGTGAGGGTCTGGAATGCGCTGCCTGGGAGGGTGGTGGAGGCGGGTTGCCTCACATCCTTTAAAAAGTACCTGGATGAGCACTTGGCACGTCATAACATTCATGGCTGTGGGCCAAGTGCTGGTAAATGGGATTAGGTAGGTAGGTCATGTGTTTCTCACCTGTCAGTGCAGACTCGATGGGCCGAAGGGCCTCTTCTGCACTGTGTGATTCTGTGATTCACTCCCTCCACCACCGCCGCAAAATGGCAGCAGTGTGTACCAGGTACAAGATGCAGTACAGGAACTCACCAAGGCTCCTTGGACAGCATGATCACTAGCATCTAGTAGGACAAGGGCAGCAGATCAATGGGAACACCACCACCTGGATGTTCCACTCCAAGCCACTCATCATCCTGACTTGGAAATAATTCGCCGTTCCTTCACTGTTGCTGGGTCAAAATCCTGGAACTTACACTCTAACAGCACTGTGGGTGTACCTACACCCCAGGGACTGCATGTGGTGTGTTGAGGGTGTGGGTGAGAGTGGGAGGTGTGGGTGTGTGGCTGGGTTGAGGGTATGACTGGGAGTGGGGGTGAGTGTAGGTGGGAATGGGGCTGTGGTTGGATGTGGGGGTGCGAATGGAAGTGGGGTGGGGGTGGGGCTGTGAGTTGGAGTTTGGGTGTGGGTGTGGGTGGGAGTTGGGATGGGTGTGTGTGAGTGCCTCACTGTTCCTGTGTACTGAAGGCTTTCTGCTTTGTGCAGGCTCTGGATGGGTTTTTCTTTGTGGTGAATGGTGAGGGCCGCATCATGTTTGTCTCAGAGAACGTCACCAATTACCTGGGATACAAACAAGAGGAGCTGATGAACACCAGTGTCTACAGTATTCTGCACCTCGGCGATCATGCTGAGTTCGTTCGCAACCTACTGCCCAAGTCCATGGGTAAGATATTATCCTCCTATACAATCTGCATTATTTCTTGGGCAGGACAAAGGGGTAAGTGAGATCTGTGGCAGTAGAATAGTTCACCATGCAGCCGTTATTACCAGAGGGACAAGGGGAGACTGCTCAATATATCACTCACCTCTCTATCATAATACCCAGACTAGACACTTGAAGACATCATTTAGGCAGCACTCCTTAGTGTTATTACTGAGGGAGTGCTGCACTGTCGGTGGGTCAGTACTGAGGGAGCGCTGCACTGTCGGAAGGTCAGTACTGAGGGAGTGCTGCACTGTCGGAGGGTCAGTACTGAGGGAGTGCTGCACTGTCGGAGGGTCAATACTGAGGGAGCGCTGCACTGTCGGAGGGTCAATACTGAGGGAGCGCTGCACTGTCGGAGGGTCAATACTGAGGGAGTGCTGCACTGTTGGAAGGTAAGTACTGAGGGAGTGCAGCACTGGTGGAGGGTCAGTACTGAGGGAGCACTGCATGGGGGTGGGGAGGGTCAGTACTGAGGGAACGCTGCACTGTCGGAGGATCAGTACTGACCTAGTGCTGCGATATTGGAGGGTCAGGACTGAGGGAGTACACATTATTGGAGGGTCAGTACTGAGGAAATGCCTCATTATCGGAGGGACAGTACTGAGGGGGTGCTGCACTATCGGAGGGACAGTACTGAGGGGGTGCTGCACTGTCGGAGGGTCAGTACTGAGGGAGTGCTGTACTGTCGGAGGGTCAGTACTGAGGGAGTGCGGCACTATTGGTTGGCCAGTACTGAGGGAGTGCTATGCTATTGGAGGTTCAGTACTGAGCGAATGCTGCGCTATTGGAGGGTCAGTACTGAGGGAGTGCCACACCATTAGAGGATCAGTACTTACATAGAAACTAGGAGCAGGAGTAGGCCATTTGGCCCTTTGAGCCTGCTCCACCATTCATTATGATCATGGCTGATCATTGAACTCTATAGCCTGCTCCCGCTTTCTCCCCATACCCTTTGATCCCTTTCGCCCCAAGAGCTATATCTAACTCCTTCTTCAAAACATACAATGTTTTGGCCTCAACTACTTTCTGTGGTAGCGAGTTCCACAGGTTCACCACTCTCTGGGTGAAGAAATTTCTCCTCATCTCAGTCCTAAATAGTCTACCCCGTATCCTCAGACTGTGACCCCTGGTTCTGAACTCCCCCACCATCGGGAATATCCTTCCTGCATCTACCCTGTCTAGACCTGTTAGAATTTTATAGGTTTCTGTGAGATCCCCCCTCATTCTTTTGAACTCCAGCGAATATAATCCTAACTGACTCAATCTCTCCTCATATGTCAGTCCCGCCATCCCAGGAATCAGTCTGGTAAACCTTCGCTGCACTCCCTCGATAGCAAGAATATCCTTCCTCAGATAAGGAGACCAAAACTGCACTCAATATTCCAGGTGTGGTCTCACCAAGGCTCTGTATAATTGCAGCAAGACATCCCTGTTCCTGTTCTCGAATCCTCTGGCTATGAAGGCCAACATACCATTTGCCTTCTTTACCGCCTGCTGCACCTGCATGCTTACCTTCAGCGACTGGTGTACGAGGACACCCAGGTCTCGTTGCATATTCCCCTCTCTCAATTTTATAGCCATTCAGATAATAATCTACCTTCCTGTTTTTGCTACCAAAGTGGATAACCTCACATTTATCCACATTATACTGCATCTGCCATGCATTTGCCCACTCACTCAGCTTGTCCAAATCACACTGAATCATCTCTGCATCCTCCTCACAGCTCACTCTCCCAGCCAGCTTTGTGTCATCCGCAAATTTGGAGATATTACATTTAGTTCCCTCATTTAAATCATTAATATATATTGTGAATAGCTGGGGTCCCAGCACCGATCCCTGCAGTACCCCACTAGTCACTGTCTGCCATTCGGAAAAAGACCCGTTTATTCCAACTCTTTGTTTCCTGTCTGCCAACCAGTTTTCTATCCATCCCAATACATTACCCCCAATCCCACGCACTTTAATTTTATACACTAATCTCTTTGTCGAAAGCCTTGTGAAAGTCCAAATAAACCACATCCATTGGCTCCCCTTCATCAACTCTACTAATTACATCCTCGAAAAATTCCAGTAGATTTGTCAAGCATGATTTCCCTTTCGTACACTCATGCTGACTCTGTCTGTTTCAGCCACTGTTTTCCAAGTGCTCAGAGATCAAATCTTTTATAATGGACTCGAGAATTTTCCAATCTACCGACGTCAGGCTGACTGGTCTATAATTCCCTGTTTCTCTTTACCTCCCTTTTTAAATAGTGGGTTACATTAGCTATCCTCCAATCTGTAGGAACTGTTCCAGAGTCTATAGAATCTCGGAAGATGACCACCAATGTGGTGGTCATCTCTGGGATGTAGATTATCAGGCCCTGGGGATCTTTTGGCTTCAATCCCAACAATTTCTCCAACACCATTTCCCTACTAATACTGATTTCTTTCAGTCCCTCCCTCTCACTAAACCCTGTGTTCCCCAACATTTCTGGTATGTTACTTGTGTCCTCCTTTGTGAAGACAGAACCAAAGTATGTATTTAGTTGGTCAACCATTTCTTTGGTCCCCATTATAAATTCCCCTGTTTCTGACTGTAAGGGACCTACATTTGTCTTCACCAATCTTTTTCTCCTCACATACCTATAGAAACTTTTACAGTCAGTTTTTATGTTCCCCGCAAGCTTACTCTTGTACTCTATTTTCCCCTTCTTAATCAATCCCTTGGTCCTCCTTTGCTGAATTCTAAAGTGCTCCCAACCCTCAGGTCTGTTGTTTTTTTCTGACCAATTTGTACGCTTCTTCCTTGGATCTAATACTATCTCTAATTACCCTTGTAAGCCATGGTTTGGCCACCTTTCCTGTTTTACTTTTGCGCCAGACAGGAATAAATAATTGTTGCAGTTCACCCATGCACTCTTTGAATGTTTGCCATTGCCTATCCACCATCATCCCTTTAAGTAACGTTTCCCAATCCATCATAGCCAACTCACGTCTCATACCATCGTAGTTTCCTTTATTAAGATTCAGGACCCTAGTCTCGGAATCAACTATGTCACTCTCCATCTTGATGAAGAATTCTATCATATTATGGTCGCTCATCCCCAAGGGGCCTCGCACAACTAGATTGCCAATAATTCCTTTCTCATTACACAATGCCCAGTCGAGGATGGCCTGTTATCTAGTTGGTTCCTTAATGTATTGGTCCAGAAAAACATCCCGTATACGCTCCAGGAATTCCTCCACTATGGTATTGTTACTAATTTGATTTGCCCAATCTATATGCAGATTAAAGTCACCCATAATTACAGATGTTCCTTTATTACATGCGTCTCTAATTTCCTGTTTAATGCCATTCCCAACATCACCACTACAGTTTGGGGGTCTATATACAATCCCCACTAATGTTTTTTGCCCCTTAATGTTTCTCAGCTCTACCCATACAGATTCCATATCGTCGGAGCTAATATCTTTCCTCACTATTGCGTTAATTTCCTCTTTAACCAGTAATGCAACTCCACCGCCTTTTCCTTTTTGTCTGTCCTTCCTAAATACTGAATACCCCTGGATGTTCAGATCCCTTCCTGCAGCCATGACTCGGTAATCTCAACTATATCATACCTATTTACATCTAATTGTGCGGTTAATTCATCCACTTTATTGCAAATGCTCCTCGTGTTAAGGCACAAAGCCTTAAGGCTTGTCTTTTTAACATTACTTGTCCCGTTCCCACTATTTTTCACTGAGACCCTGTTTGCTTCTTGCCCTTGATTTCTGTGACTATCACTTTTCTTATTTTGCTTTCTGTCTTTTGTTGTTGTCCTTGATTCCCCCTCCTCTGACTCCTTGCATAGGTTCCCATCCCCCTGCCATTTTAGTTTAAATCCTCCCCAACCACTCTGGCAAATATTCCCCCTAGGACATCAGTCCTGGTCCTGCCCAGGTGTAACCTGTCTAGTTTGTACTGGTCCCACCTCCCCCAGAACCAGTCCCAATGTCCCAGGAATCTAAAACCCACCCCCTCACGCCATCTGTTCAGCTACGTATTCAACTGATATATCCTGCTATTTCTATTCTGACTGGCATGTGGCACTGGCAGTAACCCTGAGATCACTACCTTTGAGGTCCTACTTTTCAACTTACTTCCTAACTCCCTATATTCTGGTTTTAGGACCTCATGCCTTTTTTTACCAATGTCGTTTGTACCAATGTGTACCACGACCACTGGCTGTTCACCCTCCCCCTTCAGAATGTCCTCTAGCCGCTCTGAGACATCCTTGACCCTAGCGCCAGGGAGGCAACATACCATCCTGGAGTCTCGTTTGCAGCCACAGAAACACCTATCTATTCCCCTGACAATTGAATCTCCTAAAACTGTTGCATTCCCACACTTTTTACTCCTCCCCTGTGCAGAAGAGCCAACTGTGGTGCAACAAATTTGGCTGTTGCTGCTTTCCCCTGAGAGGCCATTCCCCCCCCACAGTATCCAAAGCGGTATATCTGTTTTGCAGGGGAATAGCCACAGCAGATTCCCGCACTGACTGCCTAGTCCTCTTCCTTTGCCTGGTGGTCACCCATTCCCTTCCTGCCTGTGGACTCTTAGCCTGCAGTGTGACCATCTCTCTATATGTGCTATCCACGATACTCTCCGCCTTGCGGATGCTCCACCGTGTCCCCAGCCGCCGCTCCAGCTCCAAAACCCGGGCTTCTAGGAGCTGCAGCTGGAGATACTTCCCGCACACATGCTGGCTCCGGGCACTGGAAATGTTCCCGGCTTCCTGCGTAGAGCAGGCAGAGCATACCATGGCTTTGAGCTCTCCTGCCATGACTTACCCCTTTTAAATTAAATTAAACCTTTTGGAAGATACTTCATATCAAATAATATCAATTACTCTCGGGCCTTACTTCCCTGCTCCTCATTGTTACAGAATATAGCCCTTACAAACGATGAACCTCAAAATAAGTCCTTAAAAACTGTAAGTGATAAAAGTAGTAAATACTTACCCAACCATACTCACGATACTCAAAGGATCACCTCATTCCCTCCTCACCGAACTCCCTCAGTCACCAAACTCCAACTTAAGCACTCTACTGCAGCTCAAAACAGCATTCCAGTGCAGACAAAGTCAGCACTGTAAGTTGACCTGTTCTTATACTCTCTGAATCTAGCCTCTGAAAACCTGTTTAAGCCAGTTATCTAATGAACTAGTTATAACTGCAAACAGAGCCTGTGTAAACCCTGTTTAAAAGCTGGCCTAAAACGCACCTTCTTCCAACCCAAACAGCAACTTTTAATTAATTACTGGAGGATCCAGAGTACTGAGAGAATGCGTGCTATTGGAGGGTCAGTAGGGGGTGCTGTGCAATTGGAGGGTCAGTACTGAGGGAGTGCTGTGCTTTTGGAGGGTCAGTACTGAAGGAGTGCTGTACTTTTGGAGGGTCAGTACTGAGGGAGTGCTGTGCTTTTGCAGGGTCAGTACTGAGGGAGTGCTGCACTGATAGAGATTCAGTGCTGAGGGAGCGCTTCACTGGAGGATGGTCAGTTCTGAGGGAGTGCTGCTCTGGTGCAGGGTCAGTACTGGGGAAGCGCTGCACTGGCAGAGGGTCAGTACTGAGGAAGCACTACACTGGCAGAGGGTCAGTACTGAGGGAGTGCTGCACTGTCGGAGGGTCAGTACTGAGGGAGCGCTGCACTGGCAGAGGGTCAGTACTGAGGAAGCACTACACTGGCAGAGGGTCAGTACTGAGGGAGTGCTGCACTGTCGGAGGGTCACTACTGAGGGATTGCTGCACTGTCGGAGTGTCATTACTGAGGGAGTGCTGCACTATTGGAGGGTCAGTACTAAGGGAGTGTCACACTATTGGATGGTCAGTATTGAGGGAGTGTTGCATTATTGGAGGGTCAGTACTGATGGAGTGACGCGCTATTGGAGGGTCAGTACTGAGGTTGTGCCGTGATATTGGAGGGTCAGGGCTGAAGGAGTGCTGCATTACTGGATGGTCAGTACTGAGGGAGTACTGCACTGTCGGAGGGTCAGTACTAAGGGGGTGCCGCGTTATCAGAGGGTCAGGACTGAGTTAGTTTTTTAAATCATTCATGGGATGTAGGCTTAGCTGGCTGGGCCAGCATTTATTGCCCATCCCTAGTTGCCCTTGAGAAGGTGGTGGTGAGCTGCCTTCTTGAGCCATTGCATTCCACGTGGTTTAGATACACCCAAAGTGCTGATACGGATGGAGTTCCAGGATTTTGATCCAGCGACAGTGAATGAACGGTGATATATTTCCAAGTCAGGATGGTGAGTGACTTGGAGGGGAACTTCTAGGTAGTGGTGTTCCCATGTGTCTGCTGCCCTTGACCTACTAGATGGTAGTGGTTGTGGGTTTGGAAGGTGCTGTTGAAGGAGCCTTGGTGAATTCCTGCAGTGCATCTTGTAGATGGTACGCTCTGCTGCCACTGTGTGTTGGTGGTGGAGGGAGTGAATGTTTATGGATGGGATGCCAATCAAGTGGGCTGCTTTGTCCTGGACAGTGTCAAGCTTCTTGAGTGTAGTGGGAGCTGCACTCATCCAGGCAAGTGGTGAATAGGCTTTGGGGAGTCAGGAGGTGAGTTACTCGCGCATGATTCCTAGCCTCTGACCTGCTCTTGTAGCCACAGTATTTATATGGCTAGTCCAGTTCAGTTTCTGGTCAATGGTAACCCCAGGATGTTGATAATGGGGGATTCAGTGATGGTAATGCCATTGAGCATCATGGGGCGATGGCTGAATTCTCTTTTGTCGGAAATGATCATTGCCTGACACTTGTGTGGCACGAATGTTACTTGCCACTTGTCAGCCCAAGCCTGGATATTGCCCAGGTCTTGCTGCATTTGGACATGGACTGCTTCAGTATCTGAGGAGTCACGAATGGTGCTTAATATTGTGCAATCATCAGCGAACATCCCCACTTCTGACCTTATGAGGAAGGAAGGTCAAGGGTAGTCACTCTCACCTCACCTCTGGAATTCAGCTCTTCTATCCATGTTTGAACCAAGGCTGTAATGAGGACAGGAGCTGAGTTGCCCTGCCGGAACCCACACTGGGCATCGTGCCACTTGATAGTACTGTTCATGACCCCTTCCATTATGGGGAGGCAATGGCGTAGTGGTACTGTCGCTGGACGAGTAATCCAGAGACCCAGAGTAATGCTCTGGGTCCGAGCTGTACCCGGGTCCGAATCCCGCCACGGCAGATGGTGGAATTTGAATTCAATAAAATCTGGAATTAAAAGTCTAATGATGATCGTGAAACCATTGTCGATTGTTGTAAAAACCCATCCGGTTCACTAATGTCCTTTAGGGAAGGAAATCTGCCGTCCTTACCTGGTCTGGCCTACATGTGACTCCAGACCCATAGCAATGTGGTTGACTCTTAAATGCAAGGCCAATTTGGGATGGGCAATAAATGCTGGCCTAGCCAGTGACGCCCAGATCCCAGGGAATGAATGTATAAAAATTACATTACTGATGATGGAGAATAGACTGATGAGATGGTAATTGGCCGGGTTGGATTTAGAGCCATAGAAGTCTACAGCATAGAACAAGGCCCTTCGGCCCATCGAGTCTGCGCTGGTCAAACAAGTACCTAAGTATTCAAATCCCATTTTCCAGCACTAGGCCCATAGCCTTGTATGCAATGGCATTGCAAATGCACATCCAAGTACTCCTTAAATGTTACGAGGGTTTCTGCCTCTATCACCCTTTCAGGCAGTGAGTTCCAGATCCCCACCACCCTCTGGGTGAAAAAATTCTTCCTCACATCCCCTCTAAACATCCTGCCCCTTACATTAAATCTATGTCCCCTGGTTATTGATCCCTCCACCAAGGGGAAAGGTTCCTTCCTGTCTACCCTATCAATGCCCCTCACAATTTTATACACTTCAGTCATGTCCCCCCTCAATCTCCTCTGCTCCAAGGAAAATATCCCCAGTCTATCCAATCTCTCCTCATAACTAAAACTCTCCAGCCCAGGCAACATCCTGGTAAATCTCCTCTGCACTCTCTCTAGTGCAATCACATCCTTCCTATAATGCGGATTTCAGAACTGCACACAATACTCTTAACTGTGGCCTAACCAGCGTTTTATACAGTTCCAGCATAACCCCCCTGCTCTTATATTCTATGCCTCGGCTAATAAAGGCAAGTATCCCATATGCCTTCTTAACCACCTTATCCACCTGTCCCCCTACCTTAAGGGACCGGTGGACATGCACACCAAGGTCCCTCTGATCCTTGGTACTTCCCAGTGTCCAACCATTCATCGTGTATTCCCGTGCCTTGTTTGTCCTACCCAAGTGCATCACCTGACACTTATCCAGATTAAATTCCATTTGCCACTGATCAGCCCACCTAATCAGCCCATCTATATCCTCCTGTAATCTAAGACTATCCTCCTCACTATTTACCACCCCACCAATTTTCGTGTCACCCGCGAACTTAGTGATCAACCCTCCTACATTCAAGTCTAAATCTAAGGATTTACCCTGCTTTTTGTGTACAGGACATACCTGGGCAATTTTCCATTGCTGGGTAGATGCCCAGTGTTGTAGCTGTACTGGAACAGCTTGGCTACGGGCGCGGCAAGTTCTGGAGCACAAGTCTTCAGTACTATTGCCAGAATATTGTCAGGGCTCAAAGCCTTTGCAGTATCCAGTGCTTTCAGCCGTTTCTTGATATCACGTGGAGTGAATCGAATTGGCTGAAGACTGGCATCTATAATGATGGGATCCTCCGGAGGAGTCTGAGATGGATCATCCATTCAGCACTTCTGGCTGAAGATTGTAGCAAATGCTTCAGCCCTATCTTTTGCACTAATGTGCTGGGCTCCTCCATCATAGAGGATGGGGATATTTGTGGAGCCTCTTCCTCCAGTGAGTTGTTTAATTGACCACCAGCGTTCACGACTGGATGTGGCAGGACTGCAGAGCTAAGATCTGATCCGTTGGTTGTGGGATCGCTTAGCCCTGTCTATCACTTGCTGCTTATGCTGTTTGGCACGCAAGTAGTCCTGTGTTGTAGCTTCACCAGGTTGACACCCCATTTTTAGGTGTGCCTGGTGCTGCTCCTGGCACGTCCTCCTGCACTCTTCACTGAACCAGGGTTGACCCCCTGGCTTGATGGTAATGGTAGAGTGGGGGATATGCCGGGCCATGAGGTTACAGATTGTGTTTGAGTACAATTCTGCTGCTGCTGATGGCCCACAGAGACCTCATGGATTCCCAGTCTTGAGTTGCTAGATCTGTTCGAAATCTATCCCATTTAGCACTGTGGTAGTGCCACACAACACGATGGAGGGTATCCTCAATGTGAAGGTGGGACTTAGTCTCCACAAGGACCGTGCGGTGGTCACTCCTACTGATACTGTCATGGACAGATGCAGGCAGGTTGGTGAGGATGAGGTCAAGTATGTTTTTCCCTCACCACCTGCCACAGACCCAGCTATGTCATTCAGGACTCGGCCAGCTCGGTCAGTAGTGGTGCTACTGAGCCACATGAATCAGACTCAAAACGTTAACTTTGTTTCTCTCTCCACAGATGCTGCTAGACCTGCTGAGTTTTTCCAGCATTTCCTGTTTTTATTTCAGATTTCCAGCTTCTGCACCATTTTGTTTTTATCTTAGAATGGTGATGAAGTTGGTTGGTGACCTCTTGACCTTGTTGTGACTCAGGTTAGTTGTGATTCACCTTTTTGTACATGAATCACAAGAAGTTATTCAGATACAGCAAGTGATGAGGAAGATAAATGTGATGTTGTTGTTTAATGCAAGGGGGATGGAATATAAAAGTAGGGATGTTTTGCTACAGTTGTACAGGGTGTTGGTGAGGCCACATCTAGAATACTGAGTACAGTTTTGGTGTTCATATTTAAGAAAGGGTATAAATGTTTTCGAAGCAGTTCAGAGAAGGGTCACTCAACTGACACCTGAGATGGAGGTGGGGTTACCTTATGAGGAAAGGTTGGACAGGCTGGGCCTATATCCATTGGAATTTAGAAGACTGAGAGGTGATCTTATTGAAACATATAAGATCCTGAGGGGATTTGACAGGGTGGATGCTGAAAGGATGTTTCCCCTTGTGGGAGAGACTAGAACTAGGAAACACAGTTTAAAAATAAGGGGGTCTCATTTAAGATGGAGAAGAGGAGAAATACTTTCTCTTTGCGGGTCATGTGCCTTTGGAACTGTCTTCGCTGGAGAGCGGAGGAGGCAGGGTCATTGAATGTTTTTAAGCCACGGGTAGATAGATTCTTGACCAGCAATGGAGACGGGTTATCAGCGGTAGGGAATGCGGAGTTGAGGCCACAATCTGATCAGCTGTGATTTTATTGAATGGCGGAGCAGACTCGGGGGATCGACTGGCCTATTCCTCCTAATTTGTGTTTGTGTGAACTAAAGCAGGTTAACTGCTCTTTCATTCCTCATCATTAGTGGGATCTTGCTGTGTCCCAGATGTTGTACAAATGACTGATGGTCAATGAGGTATTGGTTGGAAGTTTCACCAGAGTTTCTCCTGTTTCCCTGGAACATTCCCCTGCCACTGAACTCCCCACAACCCCCAGCACATTCCCTCACCCCAGTGGTGCAATTCCCACTGTATGTTGCCCCAGTTCATTTACCCTGGCACCTTCTAACCAGTTGCTCCTGCTTTCAGTGAACAGCGTCCCTTGGTCGAAGGAGAGCACCAGGCGGAACAGCCATACTTTCAACTGCCGGATGCTGGTGCGTGTAATGGAGGAGGAAGATGTAGATAATCGGGAGGCGAAGCAGCAATATGAGACAATGCAGTGTTTCACTGTGTCACAGCCCAGGTCTATAAAGGAGGAAGGAGATGGTAAGTAGGTTTTGAAGAACAGGACGGTTATGAAATAAAAACAGAAAATGCTGGAAAAACTCAGCAGGTGTGGCAGCATCTGTGGAGAGAGAAACAGAGTTAACGTTTCGAGTCAAATATGACTCTTCTTCAGAGCCAGACAGACTCAGAAAGTTAACTCTGTTTCTCTGTCCACAGATGCTGCCAGACCTGCTGAGATTTTCCAGCATTTTCTGTTCTTATTTCAGATTTCCAACTTCCGCAGTATTTTGCTTTTATCTTAGGATGGTGATGAAGTTGGCTGGAGACCTCTTGACCTTGTTCTGTCTCAAGTTGGTTGTGATTCACCTTTTTGCCCATTTCTCCCAATACCGACACTTGCTGTTTGCCAGCCAATTGGCTGCTCGATGCTGGATGAGTTGCCCTGGGGTAAGGCTGGCTGTGATGGAGAGCCTGAAGTTTGCGTGGCACATCCCAGAGAAGTTGTCCCAGCATAGCACCATTGTTGTATCATTGTCAGCATGAGAGGATGAAGCGAAAAGCTATCTCTGGGGAGAAGCAGCTACAGCCTCATCCTGTTCCCTTGCTGGCAGCCTCATGGGTGTCTGATTCTAATGGTTGTCTTTTTAATTGCTCCACAGATCTGCAGTCCTGTTTGATCTGCATAGCCCGGAGATTACCGAAACCACAGCTCTCCCCTGTGTCTGAGACATTCATTACCAAACAGGACACAACGGGTAAGGACAGTGACTCTGACGAAGGCTTGATGCAGTCCTGTGAATTGAAAGAACTGATGGTGCATGGGGAACAAGTCCTGGGAATTAGGATTAAGGGGGAAATGGAAATTAGTGGTGGGATGTTACTGGGGAAAAACATTGCAGTGGATCATGTTAAATGTGGTCAGAGAAAATTAAATGTGTTTCCAGAAAGGGAAAGGTGTGAGGGAACATAAGAAATAGTAGCAGGAATAGGCCATTAGGCCCCTTAAGCCTGCTCCACCATTCAATAAGATCATGACTGATCTGATCGTGGTCTCAACTTCACTTTCCTGCCTGTCCCCCAGAACCTTTGACTCCCTTGTAGATCAAACCTGGTGAACCTTCTCTGAACTGCCTCCAATCCCTCCTTAACTAACCATTGCTTGCCTACCATCATACCTTTTAACGTAGTTCCCCAATCTACCTCAGCCAACTTTTCCCTCATACCTTTGTTGTTTCCTTTGTTTAGATTTAAGACATTAGTTTCAGATTGAACAATCTCACTTTAAAAATTAATGTAAAATTCCTTCATATTATGGTCACTCTTCCCTAAAGGCTCCTTTACAACGAGATTATTAATTAGCCCTTTTTAATTGCAGAATATTAGAAAGAAAATAGTCTGTTCTCAAGTTGGTTCCTCAACAAACTGTGGTAGAAAACCATCTCGTATCCAATCTAGGAATTTGTCTTCCTCAGCATTAGTGCTCATTTGGTTTACCCAGTCTTATGTAGATTGAAGTCCCCTACGATGCCCCTTGCTACATGCACCTCTAATTTCTTGATTTCTACCACTCCCTCCATTATCACTACTGTTTGGTGGCCTATAAACAACTCCTACCAATGTTCGCTGCCCTTATTTTGTTAGCTCCACCCAAACTGATTCTACATCTTCATCTTACAATCTAAGATCCTCTCTCATTAACATATTGATCTCATCCTTTACTAACAGCGTTACCCCAACTCCTTCCTTTATTTTGCCTATCCCTCCTAAAATGTCGAATACCCTTGAACATTCAGTTCCCAGCCTTGGTCACCCTGCAGCCACGTCTCCGTAATGGTAATTAGATCATATGTGTGTATTTCCATTTCTGCCGTCAATTCATCGACTGTGTTGTAAATGCAGTGTGCAGTCAGATAAAGTGCTTTTAATTGTGTCTTTTTATTATTTTTCAACTTCTAGCTGCTGACACACCCTTAAATTTCTATACTCTGCCCCTCCCGGCCACACAGATTATCAATTCCTTTACTGCTACCTTGCTCTCATGCTTTGTTCTCTCTTTTTGATTTATCAGATCTTCTCTCACTTGATCCCTCACCCCCACTATTTAATTTAAAGCCCTCTCTACTGCCCTAGCTGTACGACTTGCCAGAACACTGGTCCCACCACAGACTGTCCCAACAGTACAGATCCCGCTTTCCCCAGTACTGGTGCCAGTGCCCCATGAATCAAACCCGTTTCTCCCACACCAATCTTTGAGCCACGCATTTAACTTTCCAATCTTATTTGCTCTACATCAATTTTCTCATGGCTAAGCTAGTAATCCAGAGATCATTACCTTTAAGGTTCTGCTTTAAAATTTAGCCCCGAATTAAATTTACAGATGGAGACCCCATGGAGCCTTTTCCACTTTTCATGGCTGATCTGTATCTACTCCTGTCTATGTCGTTGGTGCCCACATGGACCATGACAGCTAGAACCACCCCCTCCCACTGCAAGTTCCTCGCCAGCCCTCAGCAGATATCCCCAACCTCGGCATCTGTATAATCTCACATTTTCCCACATACTCCATCTGCCAAATTTTTGCACATTCATTTGTCCAACCCATATCCCTTTGCAAATTCCTTATGTCCTCCTCACAACTTAACTTTCCCACATATTTTTTTGGGACCTAGAGAAGTAGGACATTCAGCCCGTGGAGTTTTTTGCACTTTTCGTGGCTGATCTGCATTTTTAACCTTAATACCCTTGCATAACAATAACCTATCAACCCTAGTTTTGCTATTTTCAACTGATCTCCAGTAACCACAGCTTTTTGGGGAAGAGTGTCCCAGATTTCTTGTACTATTTGTAAAGTGCTTCCTGATTTCACCACTAAAAAGCCTGGCTCCAATTTTAAGATTGTACCTCCTTGTTCTGATCTCCATGCCCTATCAAATACTTTAATCATCTTAAACACTTCAGTTAGATCTCCCTTTCCTCTTCCATACATAAGCCTAGTTTATGCAACCAGTCCTTGTAATTTAACCAATTTAGCACTGTTATTGTTCTGGTGAAACTGCACTGCACACTCTCCAAGATCAATATATCCTTCCTGAAGTGCAGCGTACAGAACTGAACACAGATTTCCAGATGGTGTTTCATCAGAGCTCTGTACAGCTGTAATATCACTTCCACCCCTTTAAATTCCAGCCCCTAACTTTCTAGATACTAATGACCTCAAGGAATATGGGGATAGTGCGGGAAAGTGGCGATGAGGTAGATGATCAGCCATGACCTATTTGAATAGTGCAGCAGGCTTAAGCGGCTGAATGGCCTCCTCTTGCTCCTGTGTTCCCCCTTGAGATGAAGGCTTACATTTCATTCACCATTTTAATTTTTCTTTGTTGAGATGAGTAGGTGGGGTTGAGGATTTGAGGACCGGGTGGGGTTGTGGATTTTCTCTTTATTTCTTAATGGCTGAGATGAGCTGTATTGGTTCTGATTGGTTTTTAACTCTGTTTCTGATCTGTTATTTTCTCTAGGAAAGATCATCTCCATTGATGCAAGCACTCTGCGGGCCTCTGGTAGAGTGGGCTGGGAGGACCTGGTCAGGAAATGTATCTACGCTTTTTTCCAACCCCAGGAACGGGGGCCCTCTTATGCTAAACAGCTGCTTCAGGAAGGTAGGTACCTGCTCTCTCACTCACTGGACAGTGATCAGGAGCAGGAACACTGGCTGATTACCCCTCTCTCTCTCTGTAACCCAGGGATCACTGGACAGTGATCAGGAGCAGGAACACTGGCTGATTACCCCTCTCTCTCTCTCTCTAACCCAGGGATCACTGGACAGTGATCAGGAGCAGGAACACTGGCTGATTACCCCTCTCTCTCTCTCTCTCTCTAACCCAGGGATCACTGGACAGTGATCAGGAGCAGGAACACTGGCTGATTACCCCTCTCTCTCTCTCTCTCTCTAACCCAGGGATCACTGGACAGTGATCAGGAGCAGGAACACTGGCTGATTACCCCTCTCTCTCTCTCTATAACCCAGGGGTCACTGGACAGTGATCAGGAGCAGGAACCCTGGCTGATTACCCCTCTCTCTCTCTCTAACCCAGGGATCACTGGACAGTGATCAGGAGCAGGAACACTGGCTGATTACCCCTCTCTCTCTAACCCAGGGATCACTGGACAGTTTCTATTTTATTTATTTATGGGATGTGGGCTTCGCTGGCTGGGCCAACATTTATTGCCCATCCCTAATTGCCCTTGTGAAGGTGGTGGTGAGCTGCCTTCATGAACCGCTGCAGTCCATGTGGTGCAGGTACACCCACAGTGCTGTTAGGGAGGGAGTTCCAGGATTTTGACCCAGCGATAGTGAAGGAACGGTGACATATTTCCAAGCCAAGATGGTGAGTGACTTGGAGGGGAACTTCCAGCTGGTGGTGTTCCCATCTATCCGCTGCCCTTGTCCTTCTAGATGGCAGTGGTCGTGGGTTTGGAAGGTGATCAGGAGCAGGATCCCTGGCTGATTTTCTCTCTCTCTCTCTCTCTCTCTCTCTTCTTTTTCTCTCTCTCTCTCTCTCTCTCTCTCTCTCTCTCTCTCTCTCTCTCTCCCCCTCACTCTCCCCCTCTCCCCCTCTCTCTCTCTAACCCAGGGATCACTGGACAGGGGTCAGGTACAGAAATCCTGGCTCTTTTCCCTTTGGAATCTGCTTCCACCACCCTTTTAGTTAGAATGTTTCAGACCACAGCAATTTGCTATATAATTTCTTATAGAAACATAGAAACCAGGAGCAGGAGTAGGCCATTCGGCCCTTCGAGCCTGCTCTGCCATTCATTATAATCACGGCTGATCATCCAACTCAAAAGCCTGCTCCCACTTTCTCCCCATATCCTTTGATCCCTTTCGCCCCAAGAGCTATATCTAACTCCTTCTTGAAAACATACAATGTTTTGGCCTCAGCTACTTTTTGTGGTAGCGAATTCCACAGGTTCACCAATCCCTGGGTGAAGAAATTTCTCCTCATCTCAGTCCTAAATGGTCTACCCCGTATCCTCAGACTGTGACCCCTGGTTCTGAACTCCCCCACCATCGGGAACATCCTTCCTGCATCTACCCTGTCTAGACCTGTTAGAATTTTATAGGTTTCTATGAGATCCCCCCTCATTCTTTTGAACTCCAGCGAATGTAATCCTAACCGACTCAATCTCTCCTCATATGTCATTCCCGCCATCCCAGGAATCAGTCTGGTAAACCTTCGCTGTACTCCCTCTATAGCAAGTACATCCTTCCTCAGATAAGGAGACCAAAACTGCACACAATATTCCAGGTGTGGTCTCACCAAGGCCCTGTATAATTTCAGCAAGACATCCCTGCTCTTGTTCTCGAATCCTCTTGCTATGAAGGCCAACATACCATTTGCCTTCTTTACCGCCTGCTGCACCTGCATGCTTACCTTCAGCGACTGGTGTACGAGGACACCCAGGTCTCGTTGCATATTCCCCTCTCTCAATTTATAGCCATTCAGATAATAATCTGCCTTCCTGTTTTTGCTACCAAAGTGGATAACCTCACATTTATCCACATTATACTGCATATGTCATGCATTTGCCCACTCACTCAGCTTGTCCAAATCACACTGAAGCATTTCTGCATACTCCTCACAGCTTACCCTCCCAGCCAGCTTTGTGTCATCCGCAAGTTTGGAGATTTTACATTTAGTTCCCTCATCTAAATCATTAATATATATTGTGAATAGCTGGGGTCCCAGCACCGATCCCTGCGGTACCCCACTAGTCACTGCCTGCCATTCGGAAAGACACCCATTTATTCCTACTCTTTGTTTCCTGTCTGCCAACCAGTTTTCTATCCATCTCGATACACTACCCCCAATCCCATGTGCTTTAATTTTACACGTTAATCTCTTATGTGGGACTTTGTCGAAAGCCTTCTGAAAGTACAAATAAACCACATCCACTGGCTCCCCCTCATCAACTCTACTGGTTACATCCTCGAAAAATTCCAGTAGATTTGTCAAGCATGATTTCCCTTTGAAAATCCATGCTGACTCTGTCCGATTCTGCCACTGTTTTCCAAGTGCTCAGCTATTAAATCTTTTTTTGACCAGTCAGCCTGATGTCGGTAGTGGGGAAAATTCTCAAGTCCATTATAATTCCCTTTTTTCTCTCTACACCCCTTTTTAAATAGTGGGGTTACATTAGCTACCCTCCAATCTGTAGAAACTGTTCCACAGTGTATAGAATCTCGGAAGATGACCACCAATGCACCCACTGTTTCCAGGGCCACTTCCTTAAGTACTCTGGGATGTAGATTATCAGGCCCTGGGGATTTATCGGCCTTCAATCCCATCAATTTCCCCTACACCATTTCCCTACTAATACTGATTTCTTTCAGTTCCTCCCTCTCACTAAACCCTGTGTTCCCCAACATTTCTGGTATGTTATTTGTGTCCTCCTTTGTGAAGACAGAACCAAAGTATGTATTTAGTTGGTCAGCCATTTCTTTGGTCCCCATTATAAATTCCCCTGTTTCTGACTGTAAGGGACCTACGTTTGTCTTCACCAATCTTTTTCTCCTCACATACCTAAAGAAACGTTTACAGTCAGTTTTTATGTTCCCCGCAAGCTTACTCTTGTACTCTATTTTCCCTTTCTTAATCAATCCCTTGGTCATCCTTTGCTGAATCCTAAAGTGCTCCCAAACCTCAGGTCTGTTGTTTTTTTCTGGCCAATTTGTACGCTTCTTTCTTGGATCTAATACTATCTCTAATTACCCTTGTAAGCCATGGTTTGGCCATCTTTCCTGTTTTACTTTTGTGCCAGACAGGAATAAACAATTGTTGCAGTTCACCCATGCACTCTTTGAATGTTTGCCATTGCCTATCCACCATCATCCTTTTAAGTAACGTTTCCCAATCCATCATAGCCAACTCGTGCCTCATACCATCGTAGTTTCCTTTATTAAGATTCAGGATCCTAGTCTCAGAATCAACTACATCATTCTCCATCTTGATGAAGAATTCTGTCATATTATGGTCGCTCATCCCCAAGGGGCCTCGCACAACTAGATTACCAATCATTCCTTTCTCATTACACAATACCCAGTCTAGGATGGCCTGTTGTCTAGGTGGTTCCTCAATGTATTGATCCAGAAAACCATCCTGTACACACTCCAGGAATTCCTCCGCTACGGTCTTGTTACTAATTTGATTTGCCCAATCTATATGCAGATTAAAGTCACCCATAATTACAGATGTTCCTTTATTGCATGCATCTCTAATTTCCTGTTTAACGCCATTCCCAACATCACTACTACATATACAAACCCCACTAACGTTTTTTGCCCCTTAGTGTTTCTCAGCTCTATCCATACAGATTCCACATCGTCGGAGCTAATATCTTTCTTCACTATTGCATTAATTTCCTCTTTAACCAGCAATGCAACTCCACCGCCTTTTCCTTTTTGTCTTTCCTTCCTAAATACTGAATACCCCTGGATGCTCAGTTCCCATCCCTGGTCACCCTGCAGCCATGTCTCCGTAATCCCGACTATATCATACCTGTTTACATCTCTTTGGGCGGTTAATTCATCCACTTTATTGCAAATGCTCCTCGCGTTAATGCACAAAGCTTTAAGGCTTGTCTTTTTAACATTACTTGTCCCGTTCCCACTATTTTTCACTGAGGCCCTGTTTGATTCTTGCCCTTGAATTCTCTGCCTATCACTTTTCTTATTCCCCTTTCTGTCTTTTGTCCTTGTTCTTGATTCCCCCCTCCTCTGACTCCTTGCATAGGTTCCCACCCTCTTGCCGTTTTAGTTTAAACCCTCCCCAACCACTCTGGCAAATGTTCCCCCTGAGATATCAGTCCCGGTCCTGCCCAGGTGTAACCCGTCCAGTTTGTACTGGTCCCACCTCCCCCAGTACTGGTCCCAATGACCCAGGAATCTGAAACCCTCCTCCTCCCATCATCTGTTCGGCCACCTATTCATCCGATATATGCTGCTATTTCCACCTGACTAGTGAGTGGCACTGGTAGTAATCCTGACCACTGTACTGCGACCACTGGCTGTTCACCCTCCCCCTTCAGAATGTCCTGTACCCGCTCTGAGACATCCTTGACCCTAGTGCCAGGGAGGCAACATACCATCCTGGAGTCTCGTTTGCAGCCGCAGAAACGCCTATTTATTCCCCTTACTATTGAATCCCCTATAACTGTTGCATTCCCACACTTTTTACTCCTCCCCTGTGCAGCAGAGCCAACCGTGGTGCAATGAATTTGGCTGTCGCAGCTTTCCCCTGAGAGGCCATTCCCCCCAACAGTATCCAAAGCGGTATATCTGTTTTGCAGGGAAATAGCCACAGGAGATTCCTGCACTGCCTGCTTTGTTCTCTAGCTCTACCTGGTGGTCACCCATTCCCTTCCTGCCTGTGGACTCTTAGCCTGCGGTGTGACCACCTCTGTATAAGTGCTATCCACGATACTCTCTGCCTTGCGGATGCTCCACCGTGTCCCCAGCTGCCGCTCCAGATACAAAACCCCGGCTTCCAGGAGCTGCAGCTGGAGACACTTCCCGCACACATGCTGGCCCCGGGCACTGGAAATGTTCCCGGCTTCCCACATAGAGCAGGAGGAGCACACCACAGATTTGAGCTCTCCTGCCATGACTTACCCCTTTAAGTTAAATTAAACCTTTGGAAGATACTTAATATCATTTACTCTAGAGCCTTTCTTCCCTGCTCCTCGTTGTTACAGAATATAGCCCTTACAAATGATGAACCGTAAAATAAGACCTTAAAAATTATAAGCAATAAAAGTAGTAAATACTTACCCGCCCATACTCATGGTACTCAATGGATCACCTTGTTCCGTCCTCACTGAACTCCCAAAGCAGCACTCCAGTGCAGACTGTGATGCTGACTGCAGGACACTCTTCCCAGACTCCTCGTATCACCTCTGATTCTTGTGGCAATTACCTGATATCTGGGTCCTCTTGCTAAAGATCCTTCTGCCATTGGAAACATTTTCTCCATACTTACTCTGTTTAAGCCCTTTGTAATTTTGAACACCTCTACCAAACTTCCTATTAACCTTTACTGCTCTGTTATGAGTAACCTGAGTTTTTCCAATCTCTTCATGTAACTGAAGTCTCTACTCTCATCAACCCCTCTGTTATTTCGCCAACGAACTCCATCAAGTTTGTTCAACACATTTTGCCTTTCACAAATCCATGCTGGCTTTTAGTAGTTATTGGCTTATAATTTTCGAAGTGCCAAATAATTTTGTCATGAATTAATATCTCTAAAACTTCCCCACCATTGGCACTGGCCTGAGTGGCTTGTAGTTGCATGCTTTATCTCCGTCCTTCTTTGAACAAGGGGGTAACGTTAGCAGTCCTCCAGTTCTCTGGCACCACCCCAGTATCTAAGGAATATTGAAAAATTGTGGCCAGAGCCTCCACAATTTCCATCCTTCCCTCTCACAGCAGTTTAGGTTGCATCCCATCCAGACCTGATGACTTTGTTACTTTGAATGCTGCCAACCTTATAAATAACCTTAAGAAACGTGAAATGATTCATTTTTGGTAGGAAGAACACTGAGAGACAATATAAAATAAAGGGTACAATTCTAAAAGGGGCGGAGGAGCAGAGAGACCTAGGTGCATATGTGAATAAATCAGTGAGGGTGGCAGGACAGGTTGGGAGTACTGTTAATAAAGCACACAATATCCTTTATTAATAGGGGCATAGAGTACTTGTATAAAACAGTGGTTCAGCCTCATCTGTAGTATTGTATCCAGTTCTGAGTGCCACACTTTAGGAAGGATGCGAAAGCATTAGAGAGAGTGCAGAAAAGATTCACAAGAATGGTCCGAAGGATGAGGAAATTAAGTTATGTAGATGGATTGGAGAAGTTGGGACTGTTTTCTTTGGAGAAGAAAAGGCTAAGAGGAGATTTGATAGAGGTATTCAAAATCACGAGGGGTCTGGACTGAGTAGATAGGGAGAAACTGTTCCCACTGGTGGAAGGATTGAGAATAAGAGGGCACAGATTTAAAGTAATTGATATAAGAAGCAATGGCAACATAAGGTAAAACTTTTTCACGCAGCGAGTGGTTAGGGACTGGCATGCACTGCCTGAAAGTGCGATGGAGGCAGGGTCAGTTGAGGCGTTCAAAAGGGAATTGGATTATTATCTAGAGAGGAAGAATGTGCAAAGTTACGGGGAGAAGGCAGGGTGTGGCACCGGGTGACTTGTTCCTTCAGAGGGCCAGTGCCGGATGGATGACCCATCTGGGCCTCCTCTTGAGGTCCCCAGCATCATAGATGCCTGTCTTGAGCTAATTCGATTCACTCCACGTGATATCAAGAAACGGCTGAAGGCACTGGATACTGGAAAGGCAATGGGCCCTGACAATATTCCGACAATAGTACTGAAGACTTGTGCTCCAGAACTTGCCGTGCCCCTAGCCAAACTGTTCCAGTATGGCTACAACACTGGCATCTACCTGGCTATGTGGAAAATTGCCCAGATATGTCCGTACAACAAAAAACAGGTTAAATCCAACCCGGCCAATTACCGCCCCATCAGTCTACACTCGATCATCAGCAAAGTGATGGAAGGGGTCATTGACAGTGCTATCAAGCGGCACTTGCCCAGCAATGACCTGCTCACTGACACTGAATTTGGGTTCTGCCAGGGCCACTCGGCTCCTGACCTCATTACAGCTTCGGTCCAAATGTGGACAAAAGAGCTGAATTCCCGAGGTGAGGTGAGAGTGACTGCCCTTGACATTAAGGCCGCATTTGACCGAGTGTGGCATCAAGGAGCCCTAGCAAAACTGGAGTCAATGGGAATCGGGGAAAACTCTCCACCTGTTGGAGCCATACCCAGCACAAAGAAAGATGGTTGTGGTTGTTGGTCAATCACCTCAGCTCCAGGACATCATTGCAGGAGTTCCTCAGTGTAGTGCCCTAGGCCCAACCATCTTCAGCTGCTTCATCAATGACCTTCCTTTCATCATAAGGTCAGAAGAGGAGATGTTCGCTGATGATTGCACAATGTTTAGCACCATTTGCAACTCCTCAGATACTGAAGAACATAAGAAATAAAAGCCCTTCGAGCCCACTCTGCCATTCAGTGAGATCATGGCTGATCTTTTACTTCAACACTATTTTCCTGCACTATCCCCGTATCCGTTGATGATTTTAATATGTAGAAATCTGTCGATCTTTGTCTTGATCATACTCAATGACTGAGCCTCCACACCCCTCTGGGGCAGAGAATTCCAAAGATTCACCACCCTCTGAGTGAAGAAATTCCTCCTCATCTCAGTCCTAAATGGTCTGCCTCTTAGTCTGAGACCCTGTCCCCTGGTTCTAGACCTCCCCACCCCAGCCAGAGGAAACACCCTTCCTACCTTTTAGAACAGAGATGAGGAGAAACTTCTTTAGCCAGAGAGTGGTGAATCTATGGAATTCATTGCCACAGAAGGCTGTGGAGGCCAGGTCATTGAGTGTATTTAAGACCGAGATAGATAGGTTCTTGATTGGTAAGGGGATCAAAGGTTACGGGAAGAAGGCAGGAGAATGGGGTTGAGAAACTTATCAGCCATGATTGAATGGCGGAGCAGACTCGATGGGCCGGATGGCCTAATTTCTGCTCCTATGTCTTATCTACCTGTCGGAGCCCTGTAAGAATTTTGTATGTTTGAATGAGATCATCTCTCATTCTTCTAAACACCAGAGAATAAAGCCCAGTCTATTTAATCTTTCCTCATAGGACAATCCCCCCACCCCAGGAATTAGTTTGTTGAACCTTCATTGCACTCCCTCTTTGGCAAATGTAATCCCACTATTTAAGAAAGGAGGGAGAGAGAAAATGAGGAACTACAGACCTGTTAGCCAGACATCAGTTGTAGGGAAAATGTTAGAGTCTAATAAAGGATGTGATAAAGGACACTTGGAAAATACGGTAGGATTGGGCAGAGTTAACATGAATTAACAAAATTAGAGCATATGGGACACCAAAACTGTACACAATACTCCAGGTGCGGTCTCACCAAGGCTCTATACAATTGCAATAAGATATCTTTACTCCTATACTCAAATCCTCTTGTAATAATGGCCAACATACCATCTGCCTCCTTAACTGCTTGCTGCACCTGCATGTTAGCTTTCAATGACTCGTGAACAAGGACATCCAAGTCTCTTTGAAGTTCAACACTTCCCAGCTTCTCACCATTTAAGAAATACTCTGTATTCCTGTCTTTTCTACCGAAGTGGATAACCTCACATTTCCCCACATTATATTCCATCTGCCAAATTTTTGCCCACTCGCTTAGCCTCTCCAAATCCCCATGAGGCATCTTTGCATCCTCTTCAACTCTTTTGTGTCATCTGCAAACTTGGAAATATTACATTTTATCCCCACATCCAAATCATTGATATAGATGGTCAATAGCTGACTCCCCAAGCACTGATCCTTGGGGTACCCCACTAGTCACGGCCTGCCCAACCTTAAAATGACCCATTTATTCGTACTCTGTTTTCTGCCCATTAACCAGTTCTCAATCCATGTCAGTATATTCCCCCCAATCCCATGGGCTCTAATTTTGTTTACTAACCTCTTGTGTGCGACCTTATCAAAAACTTCCTGAAAATCTAAATGTACCACATCCACCAGTTCCCCCTTATCTGCTCTGCTAGTTACATCCTCAAAAATCTCCAACAGGTTTGTTAAACATGATTTCCCTTTCATAAATCCATATTGACTCTGCCTAATCCTACCATATTTTCCAAGTGTCCTTTAATCACATCCTTTATTATTGACTCTAGCATTTTCCCTACTACTGATATCAGGCTAACAGGTCTGTAGTTGCTTATTTTCTCTCTCCCTGTCTCAAACAGTGGGGTTATATTTGCCACCTTGCAATCTGCAGGAACCATTCCAGAGTCTATAGAATTTTGAAGGATGACCATCAATGCATCCACTATTCCTACAGCCACCTCTTTCAACACTCTGGGATATAGATCACCAGGTGCAGGATATTTATCCCATTCATTTCTCTAGTACTATTTTTTGCTAATATTAATACCTTGTAGTTCCTTGTTTAGACTAGTCTCTTGATCTTCCATTATTCCTGGGAGCTTTTTAATGTTCCTCTGTGAAGACAGACACAAAGTATTTGTTTAATTTCTCTGCCATTTCCTTATTCCCGATTGTCAATTCTCCAAATTCCGCTTGTCATGAACCCATATTAGTTTTTGCTAATCTCTTCCTTTTTACATACCTGTAGAAGCAGTCTGTGTCCAAATGCGACAAGAGCTGGACAATGTTTAGGCTAGCACTGATAAATGGCAAGTAACATTCACGCCACACAAATGCAAGGCAATGACCATCTCCAATAAGAGAGAATCTCACCTGCTTCCCTTGACATTCAGTGTCATTACCATCACTGAATCCCCCACTATCAACATCCTTGGGGTTACCATTGACCAGAAACTGAACTGGACCAGCCATATAAATACTGTGGCTACAAGAGCAGTTCAGAGGCTGGGAATTCTGCAGCAAGTAACTCACCTCCTGACTCCCCAAAGCCTGTCCATCATCTACAAGGCATAAGTCAGGAGTGTGATGGAATATTTTCCACTTGCCTGAATGAGTGCAGCTCCCACAACACTCAAGAATCTGGACACCATCCAGGACAAAGCAGGCAGCACACTTTTGTCCCTCTTGGGTCAAAATCCTGGAACTCCCTCCCTAACAGCACTGTGGGTGTACCTACACCACATGGACTGTAGCAGTTCAAGAAGGCAGCTCACCACCACCTTCTCAAGGGCAATTACGGATGGACAATAAATGCTGGCCCAGCCAGCGATGCCCACATCCCATGAATGAATAAATAAAATGAAAGCAGACACAGCAGGCTGAATGGCCTCCTACTGTACTGTGACTGTTCTGTTATTCTGTGAACTTCTCTTTAGCTATTTTTACCCCCTGCTTAAATCCTCTACCAACTCCTTACTGACTGTGTGTGACATTGGTTGCAACATCTTCTCTAGTGAAGACAGACACAAAGTACCTTAGCCAGGCCCTCTGCCTGCCAAGAAGTCACCTTCTTGGTTCCTAATTGCCCTGCCCAACTTTCTTTTAACAACCCTGTTAACTTGTGTATAGGCGATATGGGGTATGTTTGGCAGGTTTCTTCCCTAAGGGACATTAGTGAACCAGTAGGGTTTTTATGACAATCCTGCAGCTATTTTAACCATTTTTTAAATCAAATGAATTAAAGTTCTCAAAGTGCTTTAGAAGGATTACTCCGTGCGGTGAGAAAAGTGCAACTCCACTGTGGTCTGGCTTGGATTAGTGTCTGCGGTTGTTCAATGATTTTGGTTCTGATATTTGTTTTGATTCCTCCACAGTCCTGAGGAATGGGACAGCAGTGAGTGCATTTTACCGCTTCTCTCTGAGTGATGGGACAGTCCTGAGAGCTCAGACCAAGTGTAAGCTGTGCTATCCGGCCAACATGGACGCACAGCCTATCATCATGGGCATGTACAGCATGTACAGGTAGGCAATGCGCTTCCCTTCCTGGGGCAAGGGGCAGAGTGAAGAAGTGTCTGTGGGGTTGGGCGGAAGGAGATAGAGTGGGTGGTGTGTGGTGTCTTTGGGGGAGGGGAGGGAACAGTCTGGGGTGAAATATGTGTGGTTGAGGGGTTAGGATAAGGGCAAGACTGGAGGATCATGTGTCTGTGAGGCTGAGGGAATAGACTGGTATTTATTAATGACTTAGATAATGGGTTAGAAAGTGACTCATAGACGTCTACAGCACAGAAGGAGGCCATTCAGCCCATTGTGTCTGCGCCAGTCAGCCAAGATCTGGCTACACTAATCTCATTTTCCAGCACTTGGCCTAAAGCCCTGGAGGCTACGGCAACACAAGTGACAATTCCAAGTTGGCCATGGAGCAAAGATTAATGACAGTGTAAACATAAAATTCTAAAGCAACACTGGAAAATTATGTCAATGGGCAAAACTGTGACAAATTGATTCCAGAGTAGGCAAATGTGAGGTCACCCACTTTCGACAAAAAGGATAGAACAGCTTATATTCTAAATAGCAAAAAGCTAGAAACAGTGCTAACCCAAAGAACCTTTAGGGTCTAGGTACACAGATCATTAAGATATCGTAAACAAGTTCAGAAAATAACCAAAAGGAGGTTGGAATGTTGGCCTTTATATCTAGGGGGCTAGAATCCAAAGGGGTAGAAGTCATTCTTCAGCTATGCAAAATCTTGGTGAGACCACAACTCTGGAGTATAATGAGCAGTTCTGGATATCACACCTTAGGATGGATATATTGTCCTTGAAGAAAGTGCAGCAAAGATTTACCAGAATGATAATTGATAGCCAAAGTTTTCCAATGTTCTCTCTGTCTCTGTCACTCTCACTCTGTCTCTGTGACACTGCTTTGTGATCCCCCTCCCTCTGGTGCATCCTGGTGCATGCTTCCGCTCTGGCTCTCAGGCTCACACTCTCTCTGCCTCACGCGCTCTCTGCCTCACACTCTCTGTGCTCTCTCGCTGCCTCGCGCACGCTCTGCCTCACACACTCCGTGCTCTCTCGCTGCCTCGCGCACGCTCTGCCTCACGCTCTCGCGCAGTCTCTCCATCAGACTCGTGCTCTCTACCTCACACTTTCTCTGCCTCATACATTCTCTGCCTCACGCTTTCTCTCTCTGCCTCACACTCTCTGCCTCACACTCTCTCTGCCTCACGCTTTCTCTCTCTGCCTCACACTCTCTGCCTCACACTCTCTGCCTCACACTCTCTCTGCCTCACGCTTTCTCTCTCTGCCTCACACTCTCTCTCTGCCTCACACACTCTCTCTGCCTCACACTCTCTCTCTGCCTCACACTCTCTCTCTGCCTCACACTCTCTCTCTGCCTCACACTCTCTCTGCCTCACGCTTTCTCTCTCTGCCTCACACTCTCTGCCTCACACTCTCTGCCTCACACTCTCTGCCTCACACTCTCTCTCTCTGCCTCACAATCTCTCTCTGCCTCACACTCTCTCTCTGCCTCACAAACTATCTCTGCCTCACACTCTCTCTCTCTGCCTCACACACTCTCTCTGCCTCACACTCTCTCTCTGCCTCACACTCTCTCTCTGCCTCACACTCTCTCTGCCTCACATTCTCTTTCTGCCTCACACTCTCTCTCTGCCTCACACTCTCTGCCTCACACTCTCTCTCTGCCTCACACTCTCTCTCTGCCTCACACTCTCTCCCTCTGCCTCACACTCTCTCTCTCTGCCTCACACTCTCTCTCTGCCTCACACTCTCTGCCTCACACTCTCTGCCTCACACTCTCTCTGCCTCACACTTTCTCTGCCTCAC
The DNA here is from genome assembly GCF_964194155.1 of Cetorhinus maximus. Classification (NCBI taxonomy): domain Eukaryota; kingdom Metazoa; phylum Chordata; class Chondrichthyes; order Lamniformes; family Cetorhinidae; genus Cetorhinus; species Cetorhinus maximus. Next base: position 32,994 of record NW_027598536.1, read on the forward strand.
ACTTTCTCTGCCTCACACTCTCTCTGCCTCACACGCTCTCTGCCTCACACTCTCTCTCTCTGCCTCACACTCTCTCTCTTATTCTCTCTCTGCCTCACTCTCTCTCTGCCTCACACACTCTGCCTCACTCTCTCTCTGCCTCACTCTCTCTCTGCCTCACTCTCTCTCTGCCTCACTCTCTCTCTGCCTCACACTCTCTGCTTCACACTCTCTCTGCCTCACTCTCTCTCTGCCTCACTCTCTCTCTCTGCCTCACTCTCTCTCTGCCTCACTCTCTCTCTGCCTCACTCTCTCTCTGCCTCACACTCTCTCTGCCTCACATCTCTCTGCCTCACACTCTCTCTGCCTCATACTCTCTCTGCCTCATACTCTCTCTGCCTCATACTCTCTCTGCCTCACACTCTCTCTGCCTCGCGGGCGCTCTCTCTCTGCCTCGCGGGCGCTCTCTCTCTGCCTCGCGGGCGCTCTCTCTCTGCCTCGCGGGCGCTCTCTCTCTGCCTCGCGGGCGCTCTCTCTGCCTCGTGCACTCCCTCTCTCTGCCTTGCGCTCTCTCTCTCTGCCTCGCGCACGCTCCCTCTGCCTCGTGCACGCTCCTTCTGCCTCGCGCACGCTCTCTCTGCCTCGCGCACGCTCTCTCTGCCTCGCGCACGCTCTCTCTGTGCCTCGCGCACGCTCTCTCTCTGCCTCACGCTCTTGCCCGCTCTCTGCCTCGCCCGCTCTCTGCCTTGCGCGTGCTCTCTTTCTGCCTCGCGCTCTCTGTCTCTATCTCATGCGCTCTCTCACTCGCGCGTTCTCTCTCTGCCTCACGCTCTTTCTCTCTCTGCCTCGTGCTCTCTCTCTCTCTGCCTCGCACTCTCTCTCTCTCTCTGCCTCGCGCTCTTGCCCGCTCTCTGCCTCGCCCGCTCTCTGCCTGGCGCCCTCTCTGCCTCGTGCCGAACTTTGTCTCTGCCTCGCCACTTGGCTCTTCTCTGCCCCACGTGCCATCGCCCTCCCTCTCTCCTCCCCACCCGCCCACTCCCTCTCTACCCGTCCACCCTCTCTCTCCTTTCCCTGCCCGTCTTCTCCCTCTATTCTACTCCCGCTCTCTCCCTCTTTTCCCCGAGCACTCTCTGCCTCGCTCTCTCATTTCCTCTCTTTCGCTTGTGTCGAATCTACCTGACATTGGGTTTGATGTTGGATGTATTTCCTGTGCCTGTTGACAATATGCTTCTCTCCCTAGGGAACAGAACCTGACCAATTCTCAACAAAACGAGGCTGGTTCTTCAGTGCCTCGCTCGGAGAACTGCAGTGTCACCCCTGCTCAGGCCTCTCCCTCGCTCAACGCAAACAGCAGCATCTCTGAACTGGATTTCAACCGGCCGCCTGGCTCCAGCCTACACGTTAATGGTGCCAGCAATCCCTCGAGCTTGGGCTTTTTGTCCAGAGTGCAAGTAGGGGCTTGCGGTCCTAAAAATCAGGACGCACCAACCCCGCAGAGCCCCAAGCACAGCAGTACAGGGGTTACCCCAACAGAGCCAAGCTTCATGTCACCCAGAGCACTGAGCAGTCCCAGGAATCCCTTTCCCCCGAGTGCACCCCGTGTCCCATCGCCAGCCAGACACCCCTACCCTAACCCCAGTCGTAATGCCTACCCATGCCCTTTCCCCAGTCCCACCCCCAACCAAGCCCTTCACTCTCTCCAGGCACTAAGTGAAGGCAACAGGGTGTCCATGAGTTTCTCTGGCACTTTGAGTGCTCAGAACTCTCCCTTATATCAGCCACTGCCCATTACGACAGAAGGGGCAGCTTTGGACTGCAAGGTGCTGCTCCCGGGGAGGGCTGGGGAAGGCCTGGGCTTTGAGCACATGGGGAACAACTCAGCCCCTGCATGCGGACTCAAGAGACCAACCAACGCGACCAGCAAAACCTCCCAGGACATCAACAATGCAAAACTCATGGAACTGTTAACAAGTAGCCAGGAGCAGAACAGACCACGTGAGTTAGACACTGGGAGCAAGGGCAGCCTCTCTCTGTCGCCTGGCACGCCTGCAACAAGTGCCCCGTGCCACATGTTACAAACCAGCTCCCTGACAGAACGCCACAAAATCCTTCACCGCCTTCTCCAGCAGGAGGGCAGTCCCTCCGAACTCCCAGCTCTATTGCTTCCTAACGACAGGAAAGAGGTGGCTCGCTGTGGCCAGGAGGGGGATGGCCCCCGGAGAAAGGATGGGAAGGATCACCAGCTGCTGCGCTACCTGTTGGACAAGGACGAGCCCACAAACCCCAACCTCAGTCTGGATGACGTGACACTGAAGTCGGAGAGGGCAGGCGGTTTTGGAGCCTGCACACGCAGCCTCAACAAAGCCCCACAGGACAAGATGGAGCAGGCGAGCCAAGGGTGGTGGGGTGAGGGGTCTGGGCTAGTGATGAATGGGTTTACTGTGAGGGTGAGGGGTTTGGAAAGAGATCCAAGCGAGGTTGAGGTTTGAGGTTGTGTGTGTTAGGTGGTTGGGGGTATATGTGTTGGGTGGGGACGGTGTGTGTGGGGAGGGTGTGTGTGTGTGTGTGTGGGGAGGGTGTGTGTGTGGGGAGGGTGTGTGTGTGTGTGTGTGGGGTGTGTGTGTGTGTGTGTGGGGAGGGTGTGTGTGTGTGTGAGGGGAGGGTGTGTGTTTGTGTGTGAGGGGAGGGTGTGTGTGTGTGTGTGTGGGGAGGGTGTGTGTGTGTGGGGAGGGTGGGTGTGTGTGTGTGGGGAGGGTGTGTGTGTGTGTGTGTGGGGAGGGTGTGTGTGTGGGGAGGGTGTGTGTGTGTGTGTGGGGAGGGTGTGTGTGTGTGTGTGGGGAGGGTGTGTGTGTGTGGGGAGGGTGTGTGTGTGTGTCTGGGGAGGGTGTGTGTGAGAGTGTGGGGAGGGTGTGTGAGTGTGGGGAGGGTGTGTGTGTGAGTGTGGGGAGGGTTTGTGTGTTTGTGGGGAGGGTGTGTGTGTGAGTGTGTGGGGTGGGGGTGTGGGTGTGTGTGTGGGGAGGGTGTGTGTGTCAGTGTGGGGAGGGTGTGTGTGTGTGTGTGGGGAGGGTGTGTGTGTCAGTGTGGGGAGGGTGTGTGTGTGTGTGTGTGTGTGTGTGTGGGGAGGGTGTGTGTGTGAGTGTGGGGAGGGTGTGTGTGTGTGTGGGGAGGGTGTGTGTGTGTGTGTGGGCAGGGTGTTTGTGTGTGTGTGTGTGGAGAGGGTGTGTGTGGAGGGTGTGTGTGTGAGTGTGGGGAGGGTGTGTGTGTGTGTGTGGGGAGGGTGTGTGTGTGAGTGTGGGGAGGGTGTGTGTGTGTGGGGAGGGTGTGTGTGTGAGTGTGGGGAGGGTGTGTGTGTGTGTGTGGGGAGGGTGTGTGTGAGAGTGTGGGGAGGGTGTGTGTGTGTGTGTGGGGAGGGTGTGTGTGTGAGTGTGTGGGGAGGGTGTGTGTGTGAGTGTGTGGGGAGGGTGTGTGTGTGTGTGGGGAGGGTGTGTGTGTGTGTGGGGAGGGTGGGTGTGTGTGTGGGGAGTGTGTGTGTGTGTGTGGGGAGGGTGTGTGTGTGTGAGTGTGTGGAGGGTGTGTGTGTGTGGGGAGGGTGTGTGTGTGAGTGTGTGGAGGGTGTGTGTGTGTGTGTGTATGGGGAGGGTGTGTGTGTGAGTGTGTGGAGGGTGTGTGTGAGTGTGGGGAGGGTGTGTGTGAGTGTGGGGAGGGTCTGTGTGTGAGTGTGTGGAGGGTGTGTGTGTGTGTGTGTGTGTGTGGGAGGGTGTATGTGTGTGTGTGTGGAGGGTGTGTGTGAGTGAGTGTGGGGAGGGTCTGTGTGTGAGTGTGGGGAGGGTGGGTGTGTGAGTGTGGGGAGGGTCTGTGTGTGAGTGTGTGGAGGGTGTGTGTGTGTGTGTGTTTGGGGAGGGTGTGTGTGAGTGTGGGGAGGGTGTGTGAGTGTGTGTGTGGGGACGGTGTGTGTGTGTATGGGGATGGTGTGTGTGTGAGTGTGGGGAGGGTGTGTGTGTGAGTGTGGGGAGGGTGTGTGTGTGTGTGTGGGGAGGGTGTGTGTGTGTGTGTGGGGAGGGTGTGTGTGTGTGTGTGGGGAGGGTGTGTGTGTGTGTGTGGGGAGGGTGTGTGTGTGTGTGGGGGGAGGGTGTGTATGTGAGTGTGGGGAGGGTGTGTGTGTGTGGGGAGGGGTGTGTGTGTGTGTGTGGGGAGGGTGTGTGTGTGTGTGTGAGTGTGGGGAGGGTGTGTGTGTGTGTGTGTGGGGAGGGTGTGTGTGTGGGGAGGGTGTGTGTGTGTGTGTGGGGAGGATGTGTGTGTGTGGGGAGGGTGTGTGTGTGTGTGTGGTGAGGGTGTGTGTGTGAGTGTGGGGAGGGTGTGTGTGTGTGTGTGGGGAGGGTGTGTGTGTGTGTGTGGGGAGGGTGTGTGTGTGTGTGTGGGGAGGATGTGTGTGTGAGCGTGGGGAGGGTGTGTGTGTGAGTGTGGGGAGGGTGTGTGTGTGAGTGTGGGGAGGGTGTATGTGTGTGTGGGGGGAGGGTGTGTGTGTGAGTGTGGGGAGGGTGTGTGTGTGAGTGTGGGGAGGGTGTGTGTGTGAGTGTGGGGAGGGTGGGTGTGTGTGTGGGGAGGGTGTGTGTGTGAGTGTGGAGAGGGTGTGTGTGTGAGTGTGGGGAGGGTGTGTGTGTGTGTGTGGGGAGGGTGTGTGTGTGTGTGTGTGGGGAGGGTGTGTGTGTGTGTTGTGTGGGGAGGGTGTGTGTGTGTGTGTGTGGGGAGGGTGTGTGTGTGAGTGTGGGGAGGGTGTGTGTGAGTGTGGGGAGGGTGTGTGTGTGTGTGTGGGGAGGGTGTGTGTGAGCGTGGGGAGGGTGTGTGTGTGTGTGTGGGGAGGGTGTGTGTGGAGTGTGGGGAGGGTGTGTGTGTGTGTGTGTGGGGAGGGTGTGTGTGTGTGTGTGTGGGGAGGGTGGGTGTGTGAGTGTGGTGAGGGTGTGTGTGAGTGTGGTGAGGGTGTGTGTGAGTGTGGGGAGGGTGTGTGTGTGTGTGTGGGGAGGGTGTGTGTGAGCGTGGGGAGGGTGTGTCTGTGGGTGTGGGGAGGGTGTGTGTGAGTGTGGGGAGGGTGTGTGTGTGTGTGTGGGGAGGGTGTGTGTGTGTGTGTGGGGAGGGTGTGTGTGTGTGTGTGGGGAGGGTGTGTGTGTGTGTGTGGGGAGGGTGTGTGTGTGTGTCTGGGGAGGGTGTGTGTGTGTGTGTGGGGAGGGTGTGTGTGAGAGTGTGGGGAGGGTGTGTGAGTGTGGGGAGGGTGTGTGTGTGAGTGTGGGGAGGGTTTGTGTGTTTGTGGGGAGGGTGTGTGTGTGAGTGTGTGGGGTGGGGGTGTGGGTGTGTGTGTGGGGAGGGTGTGTGTGTCAGTGTGGGGAGGGTGTGTGTGTGTGTGTGGGGAGGGTGTGTGTGTGTGTGTGTGGGGAGGGTGTGTGTGTGAGTGTGGGGGAGGGTGTGTGTGTGTGGGGAGGGTGTGTGTGTGTGTGTGGGCAGGGTGTTTGTGTGTGTGTGTGTGGAGAGGGTGTGTGTGGAGGGTGTGTGTGTGAGTGTGGGGAGGGTGTGTGTGTGAGTGTGGGGAGGGTGTGTGTGTGTGTGTGGGGAGGGTGTGTGTGTGAGTGTGGGGAGGGTGTGTGTGTGTGGGGAGGGTGTGTGTGTGAGTGTGGGGAGGGTGTGTGTGTGTGTGTGGGGAGGGTGTGTGTGTGAGTGTGGGGAGGGTGTGTGTGTGTGTGTGGGGAGGGTGTGTGTGTGAGTGTGTGGGGAGGGTGTGTGTGTGAGTGTGTGGGGAGGGTGTGTGTGTGTGTGGGGAGGGTGGGTGTTTGAGTGTGGGGAGGGTGGGTGTGTGTGTGGGGAGTGTGTGTGTGTGTGTGTGGGGAGGGTGTGTGTGTGTGAGTGTGTGGAGGGTGTGTGTGTGTGTGTGTGTGGGGAGGGTGTGTGTGTGAGTGTGTGGAGGGTGTGTGTGTGTGTGTGTGTGAGTGTGTGGAGGGTGTGTGTGAGTGTGGGGAGGGTGTGTGTGAGTGTGGGGAGGGTCTGTGTGTGAGTGTGTGGAGGGTGTGTGTGTGTGTGTGGGGAGGGTGTATGTGTGTGTGTGTGGAGGGTGTGTGTGAGTGAGTGTGGGGAGGGTCTGTGTGTGAGTGTGGGGAGGGTGGGTGTGTGAGTGTGGGGAGGGTCTGTGTGTGAGTGTGTGGAGGGTGTGTGTGTGTGTGTGTTTGGGGAGGGTGTGTGTGAGTGTGGGGAGGGTGTGTGAGTGTGTGTGTGGGGACGGTGTGTGTGTGTATGGGGATGGTGTGTGTGTGAGTGTGGGGGAGGGTGTGTGTGTGAGTGTGGGGAGGGTGGGTGTGTGAGTGTGGGGGAGGGTGTGTGTGAGTGTGGGGAGGGTCTGTGTGTGAGTGTGTGGAGGGTGTGTGTGTGTGTGTGTGTGGGGAGGGTGTATGTGTGTGTGTGTGGAGGGTGTGTGTGAGTGAGTGTGGGGAGGGTCTGTGTGTGAGTGTGGGGAGGGTGGGTGTGTGAGTGTGGGGAGGGTCTGTGTGTGAGTGTGTGGAGGGTGTGTGTGTGTGTGTGTTTGGGGAGGGTGTGTGTGAGTGTGGGGAGGGTGTGTGAGTGTGTGTGTGGGGACGGTGTGTGTGTGTATGGGGATGGTGTGTGTGTGAGTGTGGGGAGGGTGGGTGTGTGAGTGTGGGGAGGGTGGGTGTGTGAGTGTGGGGAGGGTGTGTGTGTGAGTGTGGGGAGGGTGTGTGTGTGTGGAGGGTGTGAGTGTGGGGAGGGTGTGTGTGTGTGTGGGGAGGGTGTGTGTGTGAGTGGGGGAGGGTGTGTGTGTGTGGGGGGAGGGTGTGTGTGTGTGTGTGTGGGGAGGGTGTGTGTGTGTGGTGGGGGTGTGTGTGTGAGTGTGGTGAGGGTGTGTGTGTGAGTGTGGTGAGGGTGTGTGTGTGTGTGTGGGGAAGGTGTGTGTGTGAGTGTGGGGAGGGTGTGTGAGTGTGGGGAGGGTGTGTGTGTGTGGGGAGGGTGTGTGTGTGTGTGTGTGTGGGGAGGGTGTGTGTGTGAGTGTGGGGAGGGTGTGTGTGTGTGTGGGGAGGGTGTGTGTGTGTGTGGGGAGGGTGTGTATGTGTGTGGGGAGGGTGTGTGTGTGTGTGGGGAGGGTGTGTGTGTGTGTGTGGGGAGTGTGTGTGTGTGTGTGTGTGGGGAGAGTGTGTGTATGTGTGGGGAGGGTGTGTGTGTGTGTGTGTGTGGGGAGGGTGTGTGTGTGTGTGTGGGTAGGGTGTGTGTGTGTGTGTGTGTGGGGAGGGTGTGTGTGTGTGTGTGTGGGGTGGGTGTGTGTGTGTGTGGGGAGAGTGTGTGTGGGCAGGGTGTGTGTGTGTGTGTGGGGAGGGTGTGTGTGTGTGTTGGGAGAGTGTGTGGGGGCAGGGTGTATGTGTGTGTGTGGGGGCAGGGTGTGTGTGGGGGCAGGGTGTGTGTGTGAGCGTGGGGAGGGTGTGTGTGTGAGCGTGGGGAGGGTGTGTGTGTGTGTGTGGGGAGGGTGTGAGTGTGGGGAGGGTGTGTGTGTGTGTGTAGGGAGGGTGTGTGTGTGTGTGGGGGGGTGGGTGTGTGTGTGTGTGGGGAGAGTGTGTGTGGGCAGGGTGTGTGTGTGTGTGTGGGCAGGGTGTGTGTGTGTGTGGGGGCAGGGTGTGTGTGTGTGCGTGGGCAGGGTGTGTGTGTGTGAGTGGGCAGGGTGTGTGTGTGTGTGTGGGCAGGGTGTGTGTGTGAGCGTGGGGAGGGTGTGTGTGTGTGTGGGGAGGGTGTGTGTGTGTGTGTGGGGAGGGTGTGAGTGTGTGTGTAGGGAGGGTGTCTGTGTGTGTGGGGGGGGTGTGTGTGTGTGGGGAGGGTGTGTGTGTGTGTGAAGGGAGGGTGTGTGTGTGTGTGAAGGGAGGGTGTGTGTGTGTGTGGGGAGAGTGTGTGTGTGTGGGGAGAGTGTGTGTGTGTGTGTGTGTGTGTGTGGGGGCAGGGTGTGTGTGTGATGAGTGGGGAGGGTGTGTGTGTGTGTGTGGGGAGGGTGTGTGTGTGTGTAGGGGAGGGTGTGTGTGTGTGTGTGGGGGAGAGTGTGTGTGTGTGGGGAGAGTGTGTGTGTGTGGGGAGGGTGTGTGTGTGTGTGTGGGGAGGAGTGTGTGTGTGGAGGGTGTGTGTGTGTGTGGGCAGGGTGTGTGTGTGTGTGTGTGGGAGGGTGTGTGTGTGTGTGTGGGCAGGGTGTGTGTGTGTGTGTGGGCAGGGTGTGTGTGTGTGTGTGTACGGGAGGGTGTGTGTGTGTGTGGGGAGGGTGTGTGTGTGTGTGTGCAGGGAGGGTGTGTGTGTGTGTGTGAAGGGAGGGTGTGTGTGTGTGTGGGGAGGGTGTGTGTGTGTGTGTGGGGGTGTGTGTGTGTGTGGGAGGGTGTGTGTGTGTATGGAGGGTGTGTGTGTGTGTGTGGGGAGGGTGTGTGTGTGTGTGGGGAGAGGTGTGTGTGTGTGTGTGGGCAGGGTGTGTGTGTGTGTGTGGGGAGGTGTGTGTGTGTGGAGGGTGTGTGTGTGTGTGTGGGGAGGGTGTGTGTGTGTGTGTGAGGGTGTGTGTGTGTGTGTAGGGAGGGTGTGTGTGTGTGTGGGGGCAGGGTGTGTGTGTGTGTGTGGGGAGGGTGTGTGTGTGTGGGGGATGGGAGGGTGTGTGTGGTGTGTGGTGAGGGAGGGGGTGTGTGGTGTGTGTGGGCAGGGTGTGTGTGTGTGGGTGGGGAGGGTGTGTGTGTGTGTGGGGAGGGTGTGTGTGTGTGGGGGAGGTGTGTGGTGTGTGGAGGGTGTGTGTGTGTGTGTGTGTGTGGGGAAGGGTGTGGTGTGTGGGGTGGAGGGTGAGGTGGGTGAGTCTGGGAGGGTGTGGGTGTGTGTGTGGGG
>NW_027598537.1:0-41855 GCF_964194155.1 Cetorhinus maximus
AGAGAAAGCGAGAGAGAGAAAGCTTGTGAGTACGAGATAGCGAGAGAGACAGAGAAATCAAGAGAAAGAGAAAGCGAGAGAGTCTCAGAATTCGAGAGAGGCAGAGAAAGCGAGAGAGGTAGAGAAAGCGAGAGAAAGAGAATCCGAGAGGAGAGGTAGAGAAAGCGAGAGAAAGAGAATCCGAGAGACAGAGAAATCGAGAGAGAGAGTGAAAGCGAGAGAGGCAGAGAAAGTGAGAGAGGCAGAGAAAGAGAGTGGCAGAGAAAGGGAGAGCGACAGAGAAAGCGAGAGAGACAGAGAAAGCGAGAGAGAGAAAGCTTGTGAGTACGAGATAGCGAGAGAGACAGAGAAATCAAGAGAAAGAGAAAGCGAGAGAGTCTCAGAATTCGAGAGAGGCAGAGAAAGCGAGAGAGGTAGAGAAAGCGAGAGAAAGAGAATCCGAGAGACAGAGAAAGCGAGAGAGAGAGAGAAATCAAGAGACAGAGAAAGCGAGAGGGACAGAGAAAGTGAGAGAGGCAGAGAAAGCGAGATTGGCAGAGAAAGCGAGAGAGAGAGAAACGAGAGAGACAGAGAAAGCGAGAGAGACAGAGAAAGCGAGAGAGACAGAGAAAGCGAGATAGACAGAAAGTGAGAGAGACAGAGAAAGCGAGAGAGACAGAGAAAGTGAGAGAGAGAGAGAAATTGAGAGTGGTAGAGAAAGCGAGAGAGGCAGAGAAAGCGAGAGAGAGAGAATGCGAGAGAGAGAGAAAGCAAGAGAGACAGAGAAAGCGAGAGAGACAGAAAGTGAGAGAGACAGAGAAAGCGAGAGAGACAGAGAAAGCGAGAGAGAGAGAATGCGAGAGAGTGAAAGCAAGAGAGAAAGAAAGCGAGAGAGGCAGAGAAAGCGAGAGAGACAGAGAAAGCTAAAGACAGAGAAAGCAAGAGAGGCAGTGAAAGCGAGAGAGACAGAGAAAGCGAGAGAGACAGAGAAAACAAGAGTGACAGAGAAAGCGAGAGAGACAGAAAGTGAGAGAGACAGAGAAAGCTAGAGAGACAGAGAAAGCGAGAGAGACAGAGAAAGCGAGAAAGAGAGAGAAAGCGAGAGAGACAGAAAGTGAGAGAGACGGAGAAAGCGAGAGAGAGAGAAAAAGCGAAAGAGAGTGAGAAAGCGAGAGAGAGAGAGAAATCAAGAGACAGAGAAAGCGAGAGGGACAGAGAAAGCGAGAGAGGCACACAAAGCGAGAGAGGCACAGAAAGCGAGAGAGAGAGAAAGCGAGAGAGAGAGACAAAGCGAGACAGACAGAGAAAGCGAGATAGACAGAGAAAGCGAGAGAGAGAGAGAATGCGAGAGAGTGAAAGCAAGAGAGAGAGAAAGCGAGAGAGGCAGAGAAAGCGAGAGAGACAGAGAACGCGAGAGAGGCAGAGAAAGCGAGAGAGACAGAGAAAGCGAGAGAGACAGAGAAAGCGAGAGAGACAGAGAAAGCGAGGGAGACAGAAAAAGCGAGAGAGAAAGAAAAAGCGAGAGAGACAGAGAAAGCGGGAGAGACAGAGAAAGCGAGAGAGACAGAGAAAGCGAGAGAGATAGAGAAAGCGAGAGAGAGAGTGAAAGCGAGAGAGACAGAGAAAGCGAGGGAGACAGAGAAAGCGGGAGAGACAGAGAAGGCGGGAGAGACAGAGAAAGCGAGAGAGACAGAGAAAACGAGAGAGATAGAGAAAGCGAGAGAGACAGATAAAGCAAGAGAGTCAGAGAAAGCGAGAGAGAGAAAAAGCGAGAGAGAGAGAGAGAAATCAAGAGACAGAGAAAGCGAGAGGGACAGAGAAAGCGAGAGAGACAGAGAAAGCGGGAGAGACAGAGAAAGCGAGAGAGACAGAGAAAGCGAGAGGCAGAGAAAGCGGGAGAGACAGAGAAAGCGAGAGAGACAGAGAAAGCGAGAGGCAGAGAAAGCGAGAGAGACAGAGAAAGCGAGAGATAGAGAAAGCGAGAGAGACAGAGAAAGTGAGAGAGACAGAGAAAGCGAGAGAGAGAGAGAAAGCGAGAGAGAGAGAGAAAGCGAGAGAGACAGAGAAAGCGAGAGAGACAGAGAAAGCGAGAGACAGAGAATGCGAGAGAGAGAAAGGTTATGAGTGCGAGATAGCGAGAGAGACAGAGAAATCAAGAGAGAGAGTGAAAGCGCGAGAGGCAGAGAAAGCGAGAGAGGCAGAGAAAGCGAGAGAGACAGAGAAAGCGAGAGAGATAGCGAAAGCGAGAGAGACAGAAAGTGAGAGAGACAGAGAAAGCGAGAGAGAGAGAAAAAGCGAGAGAGAGTGAGAAAGCGAGAGAGAGAGAGTGAAATCAAGAGACAGAGAAAGCGAGAGGGACAGAGAAAGCGAGAGGGACAGAGAAAGCGAGAGTGGCAGAGAAAGCGAGAGAGAGAGACACGAGAGCGACAAAGAAAGCGAGAGAGACAGAGAAAGCGAGAGAGACAGAGATAGCGAGATAGACAGAAAGTGAGAGAGACAGAGAAAGCGAGAGAGACAGAGAAAGTGAGAGACAGAGAGAAAGTGAGAGAGGTAGAGAAAGCGAGACAGGCAGAGAAAGCGAGAGAGAGAGAGAATGCGAGAGAGAGAGAAAGTGAGAAAGACAGAGAAAGCGAGAGAGACAGAAAGTGAGAGAGACAGAGAAAGCGAGAGAGTTAAAGCAAGAGAGAGAGAAAGCGAGAGAGGCAGAGAAAGCGAGAGAGACAGAGAAAGCGAGAGAGACAGAAAGTGAGAGAGACAGAGAAAGCTAGAGAGACAGAGAAAGCGAGAGAGACAGAGAAAGCGAGAAAGAGAGAGAAAGCGAGAGAGACAGAAAGTGAGAGAGACGGAGAAAGCGAGAGAGAGAGAAAAAGCGAAAGAGAGTGAGAAAGCGAGAGAGAGAGAGAAATCAAGAGACAGAGAAAGCGAGAGAGGCACACAAAGCGAGAGAGGCACAGAAAGCGAGAGAGAGAGAAAGCGAGAGAGAGAGACAAAGCGAGACAGACAGAGAAAGCGAGATAGACAGAGAAAGCGAGAGAGAGTGAGAATGCGAGAGAGTGAAAGCAAGAGAGAGAGAAAGCGAGAGAGGCAGAGAAAGCGAGAGAGACAGAGAACGCGAGAGAGGCAGAGAAAGCGAGAGAGACAGAGAAAGCGAGAGAGTCAGAGAAAGCGAGAGACAGATAAAGCGGGTGTGACAGAGAAAGCGAGAGAGGCATATAAAGCGAGAGAGAGAGAAAGCGAGACAGGCTGAGAAAGCCGGGAGAGACAGAGAAAGCGAGAGAGACAGAGAAAGTGAGAGAGACAGAGAAAGCGAGAGAGACAGAGAAAGCGAGAGAGGCAGAGAAAGCGAGAGAGACAGAGAAAGCGAGAGAGTGAGAAAGCGAGAGAGACAGATAAAGCAGGAGAGACAGAGAAAGCGAGAGAGAGAGAAAGCGAGAGAGGCAGAGAAAGCGAGAGAGGCAGAGAAAGCGAGAGAGAGAGAAAGCGATAGAGACAGAGAAAGCGAGAGAGACAGAGAAAGCGAGAGGGACAGAGAAAGCGAGAGAGGCAGAGAAAGCGAGAGAGACAGAGAAAGCGAGAGACAGAGAAAGCGAGATAGACAGAAAGTGAGAGAGACAGAGAAAGCGAGAGAGACAGAGAAAGTGAGAGAGAGAGAGAAACTGAGAGTGGTAGAGAAAGCGAGAGAGGCAGAGAAAGCGATAGAGAGAGAGAATGCGAGAGAGAGAGAAAGCGAGAGAGACAGAGAAAGCGAGAGAGACAGAAAGTGAGAGAGACAGAGAAAGCGAGAGAGACAGAGAAAGCGAGAGAGAGAGAGAATGCGAGAGAGTGAAAGCAAGAGAGAGAGAAAGCGAGAGAGGCAGAGAAAGCGAGAGAGACAGAGAAAGCTAAAGACAGAGAAAGCATGAGAGGCAGTGAAAGCGAGAGAGACAGAGAAAGCGAGAGAGACAGAGAAAGCAAGAGAGACAGAGAAAGCGAGAGAGAGAGAAAGCGAGAGAGACAGAGAAAGCGAGAGAGAGAGAATGGGAGAGAGTGAAAGCACGAGAGAGAGAAAGCGAGAGAGGCAGAGATAGAGAGTGGCAGAGAAAGGGAGAGAGAGAGAAAGCGAGAGAGACAGAGAAAGCGAGAGAGACAGAGAAAGCGAGAGAGACAGAGAAAACGAGAGAGATAGAGAAAGCGAGAAAGACAGATAAAGCAAGAGATTCAGAGAAAGCGAGAAAGAGAGAGAAAGCGAGAGAGACAGAAAGTGAGAGAGACAGAGAAAGCGAGAGAGAGAGAAAAAGCGAGAGAGAGAGAGAAAGCGAGAGAGAGAGAGAGAAATCAAGAGACAGAGAAAGCGAGAGGGACAGAGAAAGCGAGAGAGGCAGAGAAAGCGAGATTGCCAGAGAAAGCGAGAGAGAGAGAAACGAGAGAGACAGAGAAAGCGAGAGAGACAGAGAAAGCGAGAGACAGAGAAAGCGAGATAGACAGAAAGCGAGAGAGACAGAGAAAGCGAGAGAGACAGAGAAAGTGAGAGAGAGAGAGAAACTGAGAGTGGTAGAGAAAGCGAGAGAGGCAGAGAAAGCGATAGAGAGAGAGAATGCGAGAGAGAGAGAAAGCGAGAGAGACAGAGAAAGCGAGAGAGACAGAAAGTGAGAGAGACAGAGAAAGCGAGAGAGACAGAGAAAGCGAGAGAGAGAGAATGCGAGAGAGTGAAAGCAAGAGAGAGAGAAAGCGAGAGAGGCAGAGAAAGCGAGAGAGACAGAGAAGCTAAAGACAGAGAAAGCAAGAGAGGCAGTGAAAGCGAGAGAGACAGAGAAAGCGAGAGAGACAGAGAAAGCAAGAGAGACAGAGAAAGCGAGAGGGAGAGAAAGCGAGAGGGACAGAGAAAGCGAGAGAGTGAGAATGCGAGAGAGTGAAAGCAAGAGAGAGAGAAAACGAGAGAGGCAGAGAAAGCGAGAGAGACAGAGAAAGCGAGAGAGTGAGAGAAAGCGAGAGAGACAGAGAAAGCGAGAGAGACAGAGAAAGCGAGAGAGACAGAGAAAGCGAGAGAGAGAGAACGCGAGAGAGACAGAGAAAGCGAGAGAGACAGAGAAAGCGAGAGAGACAGAGAAAGCGAGAGAGACAGAGACAGCGAGAGAGAGAGAGAAAAAGCGAGAGAGAGTGAGAAAGCGAGAGAGAGAGAGAAATCAAGAGACAGAGAAAGCGAGAGGGACAGAGAAAGCGAGAGAGGCACAGAAAGCGAGAGAGGCACAGAAATCGAGAGAGAGAGAGAAAGCGAGAGAGAGAGAGAAAGCGAGACAGACAGAGAAAGCGAGATAGACAGAGAAAGCGACAGAGAGAAAGCGAGAGAGGCAGACAAAGCGAGAGAGACAGAGAAAGCGAGAGAGACAGAGAAAGCGAGAAACGGAGAAAGCGAGAGAGACAGAGAAAGCGAGAGAGACAGAGAAAGCGGGAGAGACAGAGAAAGCGAGAGAGACAGAGAAAGCGAGAGAGACAGAGAAAGGGAGAGAAAGAGAGAAAGCGCTAGAGACAGAGAAAGCGGTGGAGACAGAGAAAGCGAGAGAGACAGAGAAAGCGAGAGAGACAGAGAAAGCGAGAGAGACAGTGAAAGCGAGAGAGACAGAGAACGCGAGAGAGACAGAGAACGCGAGAGAGACAGAGAAAGCGGTGGAGACAGAGAAAGCGAGAGAGACAGAGAAAGCGAGAGAGACAGAGAAAGCGAGAGAGACAGTGAAAGCGAGAGGCAGAGAAAGCGGGAGAGACAGAGAAAGCGAGAGAGACAGAGAAAGCGAGAGGCAGAGAAAGCGAGAGAGACAGAGAAAGCGAGAGATAGAGAAAGCGAGAGAGACAGAGAAAGTGAGAGAGACAGAGAAAGCGAGAGAGAGAGAGAGAGAAAGCGAGAGAGAGAGAGAAAGCGAGAGAGACAGAGAAAGCGAGAGAGACAGAGAAAGCGAGAGACAGAGAATGCGAGAGAGAGAAAGGTTATGAGTGCGAGATAGCGAGAGAGACAGAGAAATCAAGAGAGAGAGTGAAAGCGCGAGAGGCAGAGAATGCGAGAGAGGCAGAGAAAGCGAGAGAGACAGAGAAAGCGAGAGAGATAGCGAAAGCGAGAGAGACAGAAAGTGAGAGAGACAGAGAAAGCGAGAGAGAGAGAAAAAGCGAGAGAGAGTGAGAAAGCGAGAGAGAGAGAGTGAAATCAAGAGACAGAGAAAGCGAGAGGGACAGAGAAAGCGAGAGGGACAGAGAAAGCGAGAGTGGCAGAGAAAGCGAGAGAGAGAGACATGAGAGCGACAGAGAAAGCGAGAGAGACAGAGAAAGCGAGAGAGACAGAGATAGCGAGATAGACAGAAAGTGAGAGAGACAGAGAAAGCGAGAGAGACAGAGAAAGTGAGAGACAGAGAGAAAGTGAGAGAGGTAGAGAAAGCGAGACAGGCAGAGAAAGCGAGAGAGAGAGAGAATGCGAGAGAGAGAGAAAGTGAGAAAGACAGAGAAAGCGAGACAGACAGAAAGTGAGAGAGACAGAGAAAGCGAGAGAGTTAAAGCAAGAGAGAGAGAAAGCGAGAGAGGCAGAGAAAGCGAGAGAGACAGAGAAAGCGAGAGAGAGAGAGAAAAAGCGAGAGAGAGTGAGAAAGCGAGAGAGAGAGAGAAATCAAGAGACAGAGAAAGCGAGAGGGACAGAGAAAGCGAGAGAGACACAGAAAGCGAGAGAGGCACAGAAAGCGAGAGAGAGAGAGAAAGCGAGAGAGTGAGAGAAAGCGAGACAGACAGAGAAAGCGAGATAGACAGAGAAAGCGAGAGAGAGAAAGCGAGAGAGGCAGAGAAAGCGAGAAACAGAGAAAGCGAGAGAGACAGTGAAAGGGAGAGAAAGAGAGAAAGCGCTAGAGACAGAGAAAGCGGTGGAGACAGAGAAAGCGAGAGAGACAGAGAAAGCGAGAGAGACAGAGAAAGCGAGAGAGACAGAGATTGCGAGAGAGACAGAGAACCCGAGAGAGACAGAGAAAGCGAGAGAGACAGAGAATGGGAGAGAGACAGAGAATGTGAGAGAGACAGAGAAAGCGAGAGAGATAGAGAAAGCGAGAGAGACAGAGAAAGCGAGAGAGAGAGAAAAAGCGAGAGAGAGTGAGAAAGCGAGAGAGGGAGAGAGAAATCAAGAGACAGAGAAAGCGAGAGGGACAGAGAAAGCGAGAGAGGCAGAGAAAGCGAGAGAGAGAGAAACGAAAGAGACAGAGAAAGCAAGCGACAGATAAAGCGAGAGAGACAGAGAAAGCGAGAGGCAGAGAAAGCGAGAGAGGCAGAGAAAGCGAGAGAGAGAGAGAAAGTGAGAGAGGTAGAGAAAGCGAGAGAGGCAGAGAAAGCGAGAGAGAGAGAGAAAGCGAGAGAGAGAGAAAGCGAGAGAGACAGAGAAAGCGGGAGAGACAGAGAAAGCGAGAGAGAGAGAAAGCGAGAGAGACAGAGAAACCGGGAGAGACAGAGAAAGCAAGAGAGACAGTGAAAGTGAGAGAGACTGAGAAAGCGAGAGAGACAGAGAAAGCGAGAGGCAGAGAAAGCGAGAGAGACAGAGAAAGCGAAGAGACAGAGAAAGCGAATGAGGCAAGAAAGCGAGAGAGAGAAAGCGAGACAGACAGAGAAAGCGAGAGAGGCAGAGAAAGCGAGAGAGACAGAGAAAGCGGGAGAGACAGAGAAAGCGGGAGAGACAGAGAAAGCGGGAGAGGCAGAGAAAGCGAGAGTGACAGAGAAAGTGAGAGAGACAGAGAAAGTGAGAGAGACAGAGAAAGCGAGAGAGATAGAGAAAGCAAGAGAGAGAGTGAAAGCGAGAGAGACAGAGAAAGCGAGAGTGACAGAGAAAGCGAGGGAGACAGAGAAAGCGGGAGAGACAGAGATAGGGGGAGAGACAGAGTAAGCGAGAGAGACAGAGAAAGCGAGAGAGACAGATAAAGCGGGAGAGGCAGAGAAAGCGGGAGAGACAGAGAAGGCGGGAGAGACAGAGAAAGCGAGAGAGACAGAGAAAGCGAGAGAGAGAAAGCTTGTGAGTACGAGATAGCGAGAGAGACAGAGAAATCAAGAGAAAGAGAAAGCGAGAGAGTCTCAGAATTCGAGAGAGGCAGAGAAAGCGAGAGAGGTAGAGAAAGCGAGAGAAAGAGAATCCGAGAGACAGAGAAATCGAGAGAGAGAGTGAAAGCGAGAGAGGCAGAGAAAGTGAGAGAGGCAGAGAAAGAGAGTGGCAGAGAAAGGGAGAGCGACAGAGAAAGCGAGAGAGACAGAGAAAGCGAGAGAGAGAAAGCTTGTGAGTACGAGATAGCGAGAGAGACAGAGAAATCAAGAGAAAGAGAAAGCGAGAGAGTCTCAGAATTCGAGAGAGGCAGAGAAAGCGAGAGAGGTAGAGAAAGCGAGAGAAAGAGAATCCGAGAGACAGAGAAAGCGAGAGAGAGAGAGAAATCAAGAGACAGAGAAAGCGAGAGGGACAGAGAAAGTGAGAGAGGCAGAGAAAGCGAGATTGGCAGAGAAAGCGAGAGAGAGAGAAACGAGAGAGACAGAGAAAGCGAGAGAGACAGAGAAAGCGAGAGAGACAGAGAAAGCGAGATAGACAGAAAGTGAGAGAGACAGAGAAAGCGAGAGAGACAGAGAAAGTGAGAGAGAGAGAGAAATTGAGAGTGGTAGAGAAAGCGAGAGAGGCAGAGAAAGCGAGAGAGAGAGAATGCGAGAGAGAGAGAAAGCAAGAGAGACAGAGAAAGCGAGAGAGACAGAAAGTGAGAGAGACAGAGAAAGCGAGAGAGACAGAGAAAGCGAGAGAGAGAGAATGCGAGAGAGTGAAAGCAAGAGAGAAAGAAAGCGAGAGAGGCAGAGAAAGCGAGAGAGACAGAGAAAGCTAAAGACAGAGAAAGCAAGAGAGGCAGTGAAAGCGAGAGAGACAGAGAAAGCGAGAGAGACAGAGAAAACAAGAGTGACAGAGAAAGCGAGAGAGACAGAAAGTGAGAGAGACAGAGAAAGCTAGAGAGACAGAGAAAGCGAGAGAGACAGAGAAAGCGAGAAAGAGAGAGAAAGCGAGAGAGACAGAAAGTGAGAGAGACGGAGAAAGCGAGAGAGAGAGAAAAAGCGAAAGAGAGTGAGAAAGCGAGAGAGAGAGAGAAATCAAGAGACAGAGAAAGCGAGAGGGACAGAGAAAGCGAGAGAGGCACACAAAGCGAGAGAGGCACAGAAAGCGAGAGAGAGAGAAAGCGAGAGAGAGAGACAAAGCGAGACAGACAGAGAAAGCGAGATAGACAGAGAAAGCGAGAGAGAGAGAGAATGCGAGAGAGTGAAAGCAAGAGAGAGAGAAAGCGAGAGAGGCAGAGAAAGCGAGAGAGACAGAGAACGCGAGAGAGGCAGAGAAAGCGAGAGAGACAGAGAAAGCGAGAGAGACAGAGAAAGCGAGAGAGACAGAGAAAGCGAGGGAGACAGAAAAAGCGAGAGAGAAAGAAAAAGCGAGAGAGACAGAGAAAGCGGGAGAGACAGAGAAAGCGAGAGAGACAGAGAAAGCGAGAGAGATAGAGAAAGCGAGAGAGAGAGTGAAAGCGAGAGAGACAGAGAAAGCGAGGGAGACAGAGAAAGCGGGAGAGACAGAGAAGGCGGGAGAGACAGAGAAAGCGAGAGAGACAGAGAAAACGAGAGAGATAGAGAAAGCGAGAGAGACAGATAAAGCAAGAGAGTCAGAGAAAGCGAGAGAGAGAAAAAGCGAGAGAGAGAGAGAGAAATCAAGAGACAGAGAAAGCGAGAGGGACAGAGAAAGCGAGAGAGACAGAGAAAGCGGGAGAGACAGAGAAAGCGAGAGAGACAGAGAAAGCGAGAGGCAGAGAAAGCGGGAGAGACAGAGAAAGCGAGAGAGACAGAGAAAGCGAGAGGCAGAGAAAGCGAGAGAGACAGAGAAAGCGAGAGATAGAGAAAGCGAGAGAGACAGAGAAAGTGAGAGAGACAGAGAAAGCGAGAGAGAGAGAGAAAGCGAGAGAGAGAGAGAAAGCGAGAGAGACAGAGAAAGCGAGAGAGACAGAGAAAGCGAGAGACAGAGAATGCGAGAGAGAGAAAGGTTATGAGTGCGAGATAGCGAGAGAGACAGAGAAATCAAGAGAGAGAGTGAAAGCGCGAGAGGCAGAGAAAGCGAGAGAGGCAGAGAAAGCGAGAGAGACAGAGAAAGCGAGAGAGATAGCGAAAGCGAGAGAGACAGAAAGTGAGAGAGACAGAGAAAGCGAGAGAGAGAGAAAAAGCGAGAGAGAGTGAGAAAGCGAGAGAGAGAGAGTGAAATCAAGAGACAGAGAAAGCGAGAGGGACAGAGAAAGCGAGAGGGACAGAGAAAGCGAGAGTGGCAGAGAAAGCGAGAGAGAGAGACACGAGAGCGACAAAGAAAGCGAGAGAGACAGAGAAAGCGAGAGAGACAGAGATAGCGAGATAGACAGAAAGTGAGAGAGACAGAGAAAGCGAGAGAGACAGAGAAAGTGAGAGACAGAGAGAAAGTGAGAGAGGTAGAGAAAGCGAGACAGGCAGAGAAAGCGAGAGAGAGAGAGAATGCGAGAGAGAGAGAAAGTGAGAAAGACAGAGAAAGCGAGAGAGACAGAAAGTGAGAGAGACAGAGAAAGCGAGAGAGTTAAAGCAAGAGAGAGAGAAAGCGAGAGAGGCAGAGAAAGCGAGAGAGACAGAGAAAGCGAGAGAGACAGAAAGTGAGAGAGACAGAGAAAGCTAGAGAGACAGAGAAAGCGAGAGAGACAGAGAAAGCGAGAAAGAGAGAGAAAGCGAGAGAGACAGAAAGTGAGAGAGACGGAGAAAGCGAGAGAGAGAGAAAAAGCGAAAGAGAGTGAGAAAGCGAGAGAGAGAGAGAAATCAAGAGACAGAGAAAGCGAGAGAGGCACACAAAGCGAGAGAGGCACAGAAAGCGAGAGAGAGAGAAAGCGAGAGAGAGAGACAAAGCGAGACAGACAGAGAAAGCGAGATAGACAGAGAAAGCGAGAGAGAGTGAGAATGCGAGAGAGTGAAAGCAAGAGAGAGAGAAAGCGAGAGAGGCAGAGAAAGCGAGAGAGACAGAGAACGCGAGAGAGGCAGAGAAAGCGAGAGAGACAGAGAAAGCGAGAGAGACAGAGAAAGCGAGAGAGACAGAGAAAGCGAGGGAGACAGAAAAAGCGAGAGAGAAAGAAAAAGCGAGAGAGACAGAGAAAGCGGGAGAGACAGAGAAAGCGAGAGAGACAGAGAAAGCGAGAGAGATAGAGAAAGCGAGAGAGAGAGTGAAAGCGAGAGAGACAGAGAAAGCGAGGGAGACAGAGAAAGCGGGAGAGACAGAGAAAGCGGGAGAGACAGGGTAAGCGAGAGAGACAGAGAATGCGAGAGAGACAGAGAACGCGAGAGAGACAGAGAAAGCGGGAGAGACAGAGAAGGCGGGAGAGACAGAGAAGGCGGGAGAGACAGAGAAAGCGAGAGAGACAGAGAAAACGAGAGAGATAGAGAAAGCGAGAGAGACAGATAAAGCAAGAGAGTCAGAGAAAGCGAGAGAGAGAAAAAGCGAGAGAGAGAGAGAGAAATCAAGAGACAGAGAAAGCGAGAGGGACAGAGAAAGCGAGAGAGACAGAGAAAGCGGGAGAGACAGAGAAAGCGAGAGAGACAGAGAAAGCGAGAGGCAGAGAAAGCGGGAGAGACAGAGAAAGCGAGAGAGACAGAGAAAGCGAGAGGCAGAGAAAGCGAGAGAGACAGAGAAAGCGAGAGATAGAGAAAGCGAGAGAGACAGAGAAAGTGAGAGAGACAGAGAAAGCGAGAGAGAGAGAGAAAGCGAGAGAGAGAGAGAAAGCGAGAGAGACAGAGAAAGCGAGAGAGACAGAGAAAGCGAGAGACAGAGAATGCGAGAGAGAGAAAGGTTATGAGTGCGAGATAGCGAGAGAGACAGAGAAATCAAGAGAGAGAGTGAAAGCGCGAGAGGCAGAGAAAGCGAGAGAGGCAGAGAAAGCGAGAGAGACAGAGAAAGCGAGAGAGATAGCGAAAGCGAGAGAGACAGAAAGTGAGAGAGACAGAGAAAGCGAGAGAGAGAGAAAAAGCGAGAGAGAGTGAGAAAGCGAGAGAGAGAGAGTGAAATCAAGAGACAGAGAAAGCGAGAGGGACAGAGAAAGCGAGAGGGACAGAGAAAGCGAGAGTGGCAGAGAAAGCGAGAGAGAGAGACACGAGAGCGACAGAGAAAGCGAGAGAGACAGAGAAAGCGAGAGAGACAGAGATAGCGAGATAGACAGAAAGTGAGAGAGACAGAGAAAGCGAGAGAGACAGAGAAAGTGAGAGACAGAGAGAAAGTGAGAGAGGTAGAGAAAGCGAGACAGGCAGAGAAAGCGAGAGAGAGAGAGAATGCGAGAGAGAGAGAAAGTGAGAAAGACAGAGAAAGCGAGAGAGACAGAAAGTGAGAGAGACAGAGAAAGCGAGAGAGTTAAAGCAAGAGAGAGAGAAAGCGAGAGAGGCAGAGAAAGCGAGAGAGACAGAGAAAGCGAGAGAGAGAGAGAAAAAGCGAGAGAGAGTGAGAAAGCGAGAGAGAGAGAGAAATCAAGAGACAGAGAAAGCGAGAGGGACAGTGAAAGCGAGAGAGACACAGAAAGCGAGAGAGGCACAGAAAGCGAGAGAGAGAGAGAAAGCGAGAGAGTGAGAGAAAGCGAGACAGACAGAGAAAGCGAGATAGACAGAGAAAGCGAGAGAGAGAAAGCGAGAGAGGCAGAGAAAGCGAGAAACAGAGAAAGCGAGAGAGACAGTGAAAGGGAGAGAAAGAGAGAAAGCGCTAGAGACAGAGAAAGCGGTGGAGACAGAGAAAGCGAGAGAGACAGAGAAAGCGAGAGAGACAGAGAAAGCGAGAGAGACAGAGAATGCGAGAGAGACAGAGAACCCGAGAGAGACAGAGAAAGCGAGAGAGACAGAGAATGGGAGAGAGACAGAGAATGTGAGAGAGACAGAGAAAGCGAGAGAGATAGAGAAAGCGAGAGAGACAGAGAAAGCGAGAGAGAGAGAAAAAGCGAGAGAGAGTGAGAAAGCGAGAGAGGGAGAGAGAAATCAAGAGACAGAGAAAGCGAGAGGGACAGAGAAAGCGAGAGAGGCAGAGAAAGCGAGAGAGAGAGAAACGAAAGAGACAGAGAAAGCAAGCGACAGATAAAGCGAGAGAGACAGAGAAAGCGAGAGGCAGAGAAAGCGAGAGAGGCAGAGAAAGCGAGAGAGAGAGAGAAAGTGAGAGAGGTAGAGAAAGCGAGAGAGGCAGAGAAAGCGAGAGAGAGAGAGAAAGCGAGAGAGAGAGAAAGCGAGAGAGACAGAGAAAGCGGGAGAGACAGAGAAAGCGAGAGAGAGAGAAAGCGAGAGAGACAGAGAAACCGGGAGAGACAGAGAAAGCAAGAGAGACAGTGAAAGTGAGAGAGACTGAGAAAGCGAGAGAGACAGAGAAAGCGAGAGGCAGAGAAAGCGAGAGAGACAGAGAAAGCGAAGAGACAGAGAAAGCGAATGAGGCAAGAAAGCGAGAGAGAGAAAGCGAGACAGACAGAGAAAGCGAGAGAGGCAGAGAAAGCGAGAGAGACAGAGAAAGCGGGAGAGACAGAGAAAGCGGGAGAGACAGAGAAAGCGGGAGAGGCAGAGAAAGCGAGAGAGACAGAGAAAGTGAGAGAGACAGAGAAAGTGAGATAGACAGAGAAAGCGAGAGAGATAGAGAAAGCAAGAGAGAGAGTGAAAGCGAGAGAGACAGAGAAAGCGAGAGTGACAGAGAAAGCGAGGGAGACAGAGAAAGCGGGAGAGACAGAGATAGGGGGAGAGACAGAGTAAGCGAGAGAGACAGAGAAAGCGAGAGAGACAGATAAAGCGGGAGAGGCAGAGAAGGCGGGAGAGACAGAGAAGGCCGGAGAGACAGAGAAAGCGAGAGAGACAGAGAAAGCGAGAGAGAGAAAGCTTGTGAGTACGAGATAGCGAGAGAGACAGAGAAATCAAGAGAAAGAGAAAGCGAGAGAGTCTCAGAATTCGAAAGAGGCAGAGAAAGCGAGAGAGGTAGAGAAAGCGAGAGAAAGAGAATCCGAGAGACAGAGAAATCGAGAGAGAGAGTGAAAGCGAGAGAGGCAGAGAAAGTGAGAGAGGCAGAGAAAGAGAGTGGCAGAGAAAGGGAGAGAGACAGAGAAAGCGAGAGAGACAGAGAAAACGAGAGAGATAGAGAAAGCGAGAGAGAAAGATAAAGCAAGAGAGTCAGAGAATGCGAGAGAGAGAGAAAAAGCGAGAGAGAGTGAGAAAGCGAGAGAGAGAGAGAGAGAAATCAAGAGACAGAGAAAGCGAGATTGGCAGAGAAAGCGAGAGAGAGAGAAACGAGAGAGACAGAGAAAGCGAGAGAGACAGAGAAAGCGAGAGAGACAGAGAAAGCGAGATAGACAGAAAGTGAGAGAGACAGAGAAAGCGAGAGAGACAGAGAAAGTGAGAGAGAGAGAGAAATTGAGAGTGGTAGAGAAAGCGAGAGAGGCAGAGAAAGCGAGAGAGAGAGAATGCGAGAGAGAGAGAAAGCAAGAGAGACAGAGAAAGCGAGAGAGACAGAAAGTGAGAGAGACAGAGAAAGCGAGAGAGACAGAGAAAGCGAGAGAGAGAGAATGCGAGAGAGTGAAAGCAAGAGAGAGAGAAAGCGAGAGAGACAGAGAAAGCGAGAGAGACAGAGAAAGCTAAAGACAGAGAAAGCAAAAGAGGCAGTGAAAGCGAGAGAGACAGAGAAAGCGAGAGAGGGAGAGAAAGCGAGAGAGACAGAGAAAGCGAGAGAGACAGAGAAAGCGAGAGAGACAGAGAAAGCAGGAGAGGCAGAGAAAGCGAGAGAGAGAGAGAGAAATCAAGAGACAGAGAAAGCGAGAGGGACAGAGAAAGCGAGAGAGGCAGAGAAAGCGAGAGAGACAGAGAAAGCGAGAGACAGAGAAAGCGAGATAGACAGAAAGTGAGAGAGACAGAGAAAGCGAGAGAGACAGAGAAAGTGAGAGAGAGAGAGAAACTGAGAGTGGTAGAGAAAGCGAGAGAGGCAGAGAAAGCGATAGAGAGAGAGAATGCGAGAGAGAGAGAAAGCGAGAGACAGAGAAAGCGAGAGAGACAGAAAGTGAGAGAGACAGAGAAAGCGAGAGAGACAGAGAAAGCGAGAGAGAGAGAGAATGCGAGAGAGTGAAAGCAAGAGAGAGAGAAAGCGAGAGAGGCAGAGAAAGCGAGAGAGACAGAGAAAGCTAAAGACAGAGAAAGCATGAGAGGCAGTGAAAGCGAGAGAGACAGAGAAAGCGAGAGAGACAGAGAAAGCAAGAGAGACAGAGAAAGCGAGAGAGAGAGAAAGCGAGAGAGACAGAGAAAGCGAGAGAGAGAGAATGGGAGAGAGTGAAAGCACGAGAGAGAGAAAGCGAGAGAGGCAGAGATAGAGAGTGGCAGAGAAAGGGAGAGAGAGAGAAAGCGAGAGAGACAGAGAAAGC
Organism: Cetorhinus maximus; assembly: GCF_964194155.1. Classification (NCBI taxonomy): domain Eukaryota; kingdom Metazoa; phylum Chordata; class Chondrichthyes; order Lamniformes; family Cetorhinidae; genus Cetorhinus; species Cetorhinus maximus. Next base: position 15,393 of record NW_027598537.1, read on the forward strand.
GAGAGAGACAGAGAAAGCGAGAGAGACAGAGAAAACGAGAGAGATAGAGAAAGCGAGAAAGACAGATAAAGCAAGAGATTCAGAGAAAGCGAGAAAGAGAGAGAAAGCGAGAGAGACAGAAAGTGAGAGAGACAGAGAAAGCGAGAGAGAGAGAAAAAGCGAGAGAGAGAGAGAAAGCGAGAGAGAGAGAGAGAAATCAAGAGACAGAGAAAGCGAGAGGGACAGAGAAAGCGAGAGAGGCAGAGAAAGCGAGATTGCCAGAGAAAGCGAGAGAGAGAGAAACGAGAGAGACAGAGAAAGCGAGAGAGACAGAGAAAGCGAGAGACAGAGAAAGCGAGATAGACAGAAAGCGAGAGAGACAGAGAAAGCGAGAGAGACAGAGAAAGTGAGAGAGAGAGAGAAACTGAGAGTGGTAGAGAAAGCGAGAGAGGCAGAGAAAGCGATAGAGAGAGAGAATGCGAGAGAGAGAGAAAGCGAGAGAGACAGAGAAAGCGAGAGAGACAGAAAGTGAGAGAGACAGAGAAAGCGAGAGAGACAGAGAAAGCGAGAGAGAGAGAATGCGAGAGAGTGAAAGCAAGAGAGAGAGAAAGCGAGAGAGGCAGAGAAAGCGAGAGAGACAGAGAAGCTAAAGACAGAGAAAGCAAGAGAGGCAGTGAAAGCGAGAGAGACAGAGAAAGCGAGAGAGACAGAGAAAGCAAGAGAGACAGAGAAAGCGAGAGAGAGAGAAAGCGAGAGGGACAGAGAAAGCGAGAGAGTGAGAATGCGAGAGAGTGAAAGCAAGAGAGAGAGAAAACGAGAGAGGCAGAGAAAGCGAGAGAGACAGAGAAAGCGAGAGAGTGAGAGAAAGCGAGAGAGACAGAGAAAGCGAGAGAGACAGAGAAAGCGAGAGAGACAGAGAAAGCGAGAGAGAGAGAACGCGAGAGAGACAGAGAAAGCGAGAGAGACAGAGAAAGCGAGAGAGACAGAGAAAGCGAGAGAGACAGAGACAGCGAGAGAGAGAGAGAAAAAGCGAGAGAGAGTGAGAAAGCGAGAGAGAGAGAGAAATCAAGAGACAGAGAAAGCGAGAGGGACAGAGAAAGCGAGAGAGGCACAGAAAGCGAGAGAGGCACAGAAATCGAGAGAGAGAGAGAAAGCGAGAGAGAGAGAGAAAGCGAGACAGACAGAGAAAGCGAGATAGACAGAGAAAGCGACAGAGAGAAAGCGAGAGAGGCAGACAAAGCGAGAGAGACAGAGAAAGCGAGAGAGACAGAGAAAGCGAGAAACGGAGAAAGCGAGAGAGACAGAGAAAGCGAGAGAGACAGAGAAAGCGGGAGAGACAGAGAAAGCGAGAGAGACAGAGAAAGCGAGAGAGACAGAGAAAGGGAGAGAAAGAGAGAAAGCGCTAGAGACAGAGAAAGCGGTGGAGACAGAGAAAGCGAGAGAGACAGAGAAAGCGAGAGAGACAGAGAAAGCGAGAGAGACAGTGAAAGCGAGAGAGACAGAGAACGCGAGAGAGACAGAGAACGCGAGAGAGACAGAGAAAGCGGTGGAGACAGAGAAAGCGAGAGAGACAGAGAAAGCGAGAGAGACAGAGAAAGCGAGAGAGACAGTGAAAGCGAGAGGCAGAGAAAGCGGGAGAGACAGAGAAAGCGAGAGAGACAGAGAAAGCGAGAGGCAGAGAAAGCGAGAGAGACAGAGAAAGCGAGAGATAGAGAAAGCGAGAGAGACAGAGAAAGTGAGAGAGACAGAGAAAGCGAGAGAGAGAGAGAGAGAAAGCGAGAGAGAGAGAGAAAGCGAGAGAGACAGAGAAAGCGAGAGAGACAGAGAAAGCGAGAGACAGAGAATGCGAGAGAGAGAAAGGTTATGAGTGCGAGATAGCGAGAGAGACAGAGAAATCAAGAGAGAGAGTGAAAGCGCGAGAGGCAGAGAATGCGAGAGAGGCAGAGAAAGCGAGAGAGACAGAGAAAGCGAGAGAGATAGCGAAAGCGAGAGAGACAGAAAGTGAGAGAGACAGAGAAAGCGAGAGAGAGAGAAAAAGCGAGAGAGAGTGAGAAAGCGAGAGAGAGAGAGTGAAATCAAGAGACAGAGAAAGCGAGAGGGACAGAGAAAGCGAGAGGGACAGAGAAAGCGAGAGTGGCAGAGAAAGCGAGAGAGAGAGACACGAGAGCGACAGAGAAAGCGAGAGAGACAGAGAAAGCGAGAGAGACAGAGATAGCGAGATAGACAGAAAGTGAGAGAGACAGAGAAAGCGAGAGAGACAGAGAAAGTGAGAGACAGAGAGAAAGTGAGAGAGGTAGAGAAAGCGAGACAGGCAGAGAAAGCGAGAGAGAGAGAGAATGCGAGAGAGAGAGAAAGTGAGAAAGTCAGAGAAAGCGAGACAGACAGAAAGTGAGAGAGACAGAGAAAGCGAGAGAGTTAAAGCAAGAGAGAGAGAAAGCGAGAGAGGCAGAGAAAGCGAGAGAGACAGAGAAAGCGAGAGAGAGAGAGAAAAAGCGAGAGAGAGTGAGAAAGCGAGAGAGAGAGAGAAATCAAGAGACAGAGAAAGCGAGAGGGACAGAGAAAGCGAGAGAGACACAGAAAGCGAGAGAGGCACAGAAAGCGAGAGAGAGAGAGAAAGCGAGAGAGTGAGAGAAAGCGAGACAGACAGAGAAAGCGAGATAGACAGAGAAAGCGAGAGAGAGAAAGCGAGAGAGGCAGAGAAAGCGAGAAACAGAGAAAGCGAGAGAGACAGTGAAAGGGAGAGAAAGAGAGAAAGCGCTAGAGACAGAGAAAGCGGTGGAGACAGAGAAAGCGAGAGAGACAGAGAAAGCGAGAGAGACAGAGAAAGCGAGAGAGACAGAGATTGCGAGAGAGACAGAGAACCCGAGAGAGACAGAGAAAGCGAGAGAGACAGAGAATGGGAGAGAGACAGAGAATGTGAGAGAGACAGAGAAAGCGAGAGAGATAGAGAAAGCGAGAGAGACAGAGAAAGCGAGAGAGAGAGAAAAAGCGAGAGAGAGTGAGAAAGCGAGAGAGGGAGAGAGAAATCAAGAGACAGAGAAAGCGAGAGGGACAGAGAAAGCGAGAGAGGCAGAGAAAGCGAGAGAGAGAGAAACGAAAGAGACAGAGAAAGCAAGCGACAGATAAAGCGAGAGAGACAGAGAAAGCGAGAGGCAGAGAAAGCGAGAGAGGCAGAGAAAGCGAGAGAGAGAGAGAAAGTGAGAGAGGTAGAGAAAGCGAGAGAGGCAGAGAAAGCGAGAGAGAGAGAGAAAGCGAGAGAGAGAGAAAGCGAGAGAGACAGAGAAAGCGGGAGAGACAGAGAAAGCGAGAGAGAGAGAAAGCGAGAGAGACAGAGAAACCGGGAGAGACAGAGAAAGCAAGAGAGACAGTGAAAGTGAGAGAGACTGAGAAAGTGAGAGAGACAGAGAAAGCGAGAGGCAGAGAAAGCGAGAGAGACAGAGAAAGCGAAGAGACAGAGAAAGCGAATGAGGCAAGAAAGCGAGAGAGAGAAAGCGAGACAGACAGAGAAAGCGAGAGAGGCAGAGAAAGCGAGAGAGACAGAGAAAGCGGGAGAGACAGAGAAAGCGGGAGAGACAGAGAAAGCGGGAGAGGCAGAGAAAGCGAGAGAGACAGAGAAAGTGAGAGAGACAGAGAAAGTGAGAGAGACAGAGAAAGCGAGAGAGATAGAGAAAGCAAGAGAGAGAGTGAAAGCGAGAGAGACAGAGAAAGCGAGAGTGACAGAGAAAGCGAGGGAGACAGAGAAAGCGGGAGAGACAGAGATAGGGGGAGAGACAGAGTAAGCGAGAGAGACAGAGAAAGCGAGAGAGACAGATAAAGCGGGAGAGGCAGAGAAGGCGGGAGAGACAGAGAAGGCGGGAGAGACAGAGAAAGCGAGAGAGACAGAGAAAGCGAGAGAGAGAAAGCTTGTGAGTACGAGATAGCGAGAGAGACAGAGAAATCAAGAGAAAGAGAAAGCGAGAGAGTCTCAGAATTCGAGAGAGGCAGAGAAAGCGAGAGAGGTAGAGAAAGCGAGAGAAAGAGAATCCGAGAGACAGAGAAATCGTGAGAGAGAGTGAAAGCGAGAGAGGCAGAGAAAGTGAGAGAGGCAGAGAAAGAGAGTGGCAGAGAAAGGGAGAGCGACAGAGAAAGCGAGAGAGACAGAGAAAGCGAGAGAGAGAAAGCTTGTGAGTACGAGATAGCGAGAGAGACAGAGAAATCAAGAGAAAGAGAAAGCGAGAGAGTCTCAGAATTCGAGAGAGGCAGAGAAAGCGAGAGAGGTAGAGAAAGCGAGAGAAAGAGAATCCGAGAGACAGAGAAAGCGAGAGAGAGAGAGAAATCAAGAGACAGAGAAAGCGAGAGGGACAGAGAAAGTGAGAGAGGCAGAGAAAGCGAGATTGGCAGAGAAAGCGAGAGAGAGAGAAACGAGAGAGACAGAGAAAGCGAGAGAGACAGAGAAAGCGAGAGAGACAGAGAAAGCGAGATAGACAGAAAGTGAGAGAGACAGAGAAAGCGAGAGAGACAGAGAAAGTGAGAGAGAGAGAGAAATTGAGAGTGGTAGAGAAAGCGAGAGAGGCAGAGAAAGCGAGAGAGAGAGAATGCGAGAGAGAGAGAAAGCAAGAGAGACAGAGAAAGCGAGAGAGACAGAAAGTGAGAGAGACAGAGAAAGCGAGAGAGACAGAGAAAGCGAGAGAGAGAGAATGCGAGAGAGTGAAAGCAAGAGAGAAAGAAAGCGAGAGAGGCAGAGAAAGCGAGAGAGACAGAGAAAGCTAAAGACAGAGAAAGCAAGAGAGGCAGTGAAAGCGAGAGAGACAGAGAAAGCGAGAGAGACAGAGAAAACAAGAGTGACAGAGAAAGCGAGAGAGACAGAAAGTGAGAGAGACAGAGAAAGCTAGAGAGACAGAGAAAGCGAGAGAGACAGAGAAAGCGAGAAAGAGAGAGAAAGCGAGAGAGACAGAAAGTGAGAGAGACGGAGAAAGCGAGAGAGAGAGAAAAAGCGAAAGAGAGTGAGAAAGCGAGAGAGAGAGAGAAATCAAGAGACAGAGAAAGCGAGAGGGACAGAGAAAGCGAGAGAGGCACACAAAGCGAGAGAGGCACAGAAAGCGAGAGAGAGAGAAAGCGAGAGAGAGAGACAAAGCGAGACAGACAGAGAAAGCGAGATAGACAGAGAAAGCGAGAGAGAGAGAGAATGCGAGAGAGTGAAAGCAAGAGAGAGAGAAAGCGAGAGAGGCAGAGAAAGCGAGAGAGACAGAGAACGCGAGAGAGGCAGAGAAAGCGAGAGAGACAGAGAAAGCGAGAGAGACAGAGAAAGCGAGAGAGACAGAGAAAGCGAGGGAGACAGAAAAAGCGAGAGAGAAAGAAAAAGCGAGAGAGACAGAGAAAGCGGGAGAGACAGAGAAAGCGAGAGAGACAGAGAAAGCGAGAGAGATAGAGAAAGCGAGAGAGAGAGTGAAAGCGAGAGAGACAGAGAAAGCGAGGGAGACAGAGAAAGCGGGAGAGACAGAGAAAGCGGGAGAGACAGGGTAAGCGAGAGAGACAGAGAATGCGAGAGAGACAGAGAACGCGAGAGAGACAGAGAAAGCGGGAGAGACAGAGAAGGCGGGAGAGACAGAGAAGGCGGGAGAGACAGAGAAAGCGAGAGAGACAGAGAAAACGAGAGAGATAGAGAAAGCGAGAGAGACAGATAAAGCAAGAGAGTCAGAGAAAGCGAGAGAGAGAAAAAGCGAGAGAGAGAGAGAGAAATCAAGAGACAGAGAAAGCGAGAGGGACAGAGAAAGCGAGAGAGACAGAGAAAGCGGGAGAGACAGAGAAAGCGAGAGAGACAGAGAAAGCGAGAGGCAGAGAAAGCGGGAGAGACAGAGAAAGCGAGAGAGACAGAGAAAGCGAGAGGCAGAGAAAGCGAGAGAGACAGAGAAAGCGAGAGATAGAGAAAGCGAGAGAGACAGAGAAAGTGAGAGAGACAGAGAAAGCGAGAGAGAGAGAGAAAGCGAGAGAGAGAGAGAAAGCGAGAGAGACAGAGAAAGCGAGAGAGACAGAGAAAGCGAGAGACAGAGAATGCGAGAGAGAGAAAGGTTATGAGTGCGAGATAGCGAGAGAGACAGAGAAATCAAGAGAGAGAGTGAAAGCGCGAGAGGCAGAGAAAGCGAGAGAGGCAGAGAAAGCGAGACAGAGAAAGCGAGAGAGATAGCGAAAGCGAGAGAGACAGAAAGTGAGAGAGACAGAGAAAGCGAGAGAGAGAGAAAAAGCGAGAGAGAGTGAGAAAGCGAGAGAGAGAGAGTGAAATCAAGAGACAGAGAAAGCGAGAGGGACAGAGAAAGCGAGAGGGACAGAGAAAGCGAGAGTGGCAGAGAAAGCGAGAGAGAGAGACACGAGAGCGACAAAGAAAGCGAGAGAGACAGAGAAAGCGAGAGAGACAGAGATAGCGAGATAGACAGAAAGTGAGAGAGACAGAGAAAGCGAGAGAGACAGAGAAAGTGAGAGAGACAGAGAAAGCGAGAGAGAGAGAGAAAGCGAGAGAGAGAGAGAAAGCGAGAGAGACAGAGAAAGCGAGAGAGACAGAGAAAGCGAGAGACAGAGAATGCGAGAGAGAGAAAGGTTATGAGTGCGAGATAGCGAGAGAGACAGAGAAATCAAGAGAGAGAGTGAAAGCGCGAGAGGCAGAGAAAGCGAGAGAGGCAGAGAAAGCGAGAGAGACAGAGAAAGCGAGAGAGATAGCGAAAGCGAGAGAGACAGAAAGTGAGAGAGACAGAGAAAGCGAGAGAGAGAGAAAAAGCGAGAGAGAGTGAGAAAGCGAGAGAGAGAGAGTGAAATCAAGAGACAGAGAAAGCGAGAGGGACAGAGAAAGCGAGAGGGACAGAGAAAGCGAGAGTGGCAGAGAAAGCGAGAGAGAGAGACACGAGAGCGACAAAGAAAGCGAGAGAGACAGAGAAAGCGAGAGAGACAGAGATAGCGAGATAGACAGAAAGTGAGAGAGACAGAGAAAGCGAGAGAGACAGAGAAAGTGAGAGACAGAGAGAAAGTGAGAGAGGTAGAGAAAGCGAGACAGGCAGAGAAAGCGAGAGAGAGAGAGAATGCGAGAGAGAGAGAAAGTGAGAAAGACAGAGAAAGCGAGAGAGACAGAAAGTGAGAGAGACAGAGAAAGCGAGAGAGTTAAAGCAAGAGAGAGAGAAAGCGAGAGAGGCAGAGAAAGCGAGAGAGACAGTGAAAGCGAGAGAGACAGAAAGTGAGAGAGACAGAGAAAGCTAGAGAGACAGAGAAAGCGAGAGAGACAGAGAAAGCGAGAAAGAGAGAGAAAGCGAGAGAGACAGAAAGTGAGAGAGACGGAGAAAGCGAGAGAGAGAGAAAAAGCGAAAGAGAGTGAGAAAGCGAGAGAGAGAGAGAAATCAAGAGACAGAGAAAGCGAGAGAGGCACACAAAGCGAGAGAGGCACAGAAAGCGAGAGAGAGAGAAAGCGAGAGAGAGAGACAAAGCGAGACAGACAGAGAAAGCGAGATAGACAGAGAAAGCGAGAGAGAGTGAGAATGCGAGAGAGTGAAAGCAAGAGAGAGAGAAAGCGAGAGAGGCAGAGAAAGCGAGAGAGACAGAGAACGCGAGAGAGGCAGAGAAAGCGAGAGAGACAGAGAAAGCGAGAGAGACAGAGAAAGCGAGAGAGACAGAGAAAGCGAGGGAGACAGAAAAAGCGAGAGAGAAAGAAAAAGCGAGAGAGACAGAGAAAGCGGGAGAGACAGAGAAAGCGAGAGAGACAGAGAAAGCGAGAGAGATAGAGAAAGCGAGAGAGAGAGTGAAAGCGAGAGAGACAGAGAAAGCGAGGGAGACAGAGAAAGCGGGAGAGACAGAGAAAGCGGGAGAGACAGGGTAAGCGAGAGAGACAGAGAATGCGAGAGAGACAGAGAACGCGAGAGAGACAGAGAAAGCGGGAGAGACAGAGAAGGCGGGAGAGACAGAGAAGGCGGGAGAGACAGAGAAAGCGAGAGAGACAGAGAAAACGAGAGAGATAGAGAAAGCGAGAGAGACAGATAAAGCAAGAGAGTCAGAGAAAGCGAGAGAGAGAAAAAGCGAGAGAGAGAGAGAGAAATCAAGAGACAGAGAAAGCGAGAGGGACAGAGAAAGCGAGAGAGACAGAGAAAGCGGGAGAGACAGAGAAAGCGAGAGAGACAGAGAAAGCGAGAGGCAGAGAAAGCGGGAGAGACAGAGAAAGCGAGAGAGACAGAGAAAGCGAGAGGCAGAGAAAGCGAGAGAGACAGAGAAAGCGAGAGATAGAGAAAGCGAGAGAGACAGAGAAAGTGAGAGAGACAGAGAAAGCGAGAGAGAGAGAGAAAGCGAGAGAGAGAGAGAAAGCGAGAGAGACAGAGAAAGCGAGAGAGACAGAGAAAGCGAGAGACAGAGAATGCGAGAGAGAGAAAGGTTATGAGTGCGAGATAGCGAGAGAGACAGAGAAATCAAGAGAGAGAGTGAAAGCGCGAGAGGCAGAGAAAGCGAGAGAGGCAGAGAAAGCGAGAGAGACAGAGAAAGCGAGAGAGATAGCGAAAGCGAGAGAGACAGAAAGTGAGAGAGACAGAGAAAGCGAGAGAGAGAGAAAAAGCGAGAGAGAGTGAGAAAGCGAGAGAGAGAGAGTGAAATCAAGAGACAGAGAAAGCGAGAGGGACAGAGAAAGCGAGAGGGACAGAGAAAGCGAGAGTGGCAGAGAAAGCGAGAGAGAGAGACACGAGAGCGACAGAGAAAGCGAGAGAGACAGAGAAAGCGAGAGAGACAGAGATAGCGAGATAGACAGAAAGTGAGAGAGACAGAGAAAGCGAGAGAGACAGAAAAAGTGAGAGACAGAGAGAAAGTGAGAGAGGTAGAGAAAGCGAGACAGGCAGAGAAAGCGAGAGAGAGAGAGAATGCGAGAGAGAGAGAAAGTGAGAAAGACAGAGAAAGCGAGAGAGACAGAAAGTGAGAGAGACAGAGAAAGCGAGAGAGTTAAAGCAAGAGAGAGAGAAAGCGAGAGAGGCAGAGAAAGCGAGAGAGACAGAGAAAGCGAGAGAGAGAGAAAAAGCGAGAGAGAGTGAGAAAGCGAGAGAGAGAGAGAAATCAAGAGACAGAGAAAGCGAGAGGGACAGAGAAAGCGAGAGAGACACAGAAAGCGAGAGAGGCACAGAAAGCGAGAGAGAGAGAGAAAGCGAGAGAGTGAGAGAAAGCGAGACAGACAGAGAAAGCGAGATAGACAGAGAAAGCGAGAGAGAGAAAGCGAGAGAGGCAGAGAAAGCGAGAAACAGAGAAAGCGAGAGAGACAGTGAAAGGGAGAGAAAGAGAGAAAGCGCTAGAGACAGAGAAAGCGGTGGAGACAGAGAAAGCGAGAGAGACAGAGAAAGCGAGAGAGACAGAGAAAGCGAGAGAGACAGAGAATGCGAGAGAGACAGAGAACCCGAGAGAGACAGAGAAAGCGAGAGAGACAGAGAATGGGAGAGAGACAGAGAATGTGAGAGAGACAGAGAAAGCGAGAGAGATAGAGAAAGCGAGAGAGACAGAGAAAGCGAGAGAGAGAGAAAAAGCGAGAGAGAGTGAGAAAGCGAGAGAGGGAGAGAGAAATCAAGAGACAGAGAAAGCGAGAGGGACAGAGAAAGCGAGAGAGGCAGAGAAAGCGAGAGAGAGAGAAACGAAAGAGACAGAGAAAGCAAGCGACAGATAAAGCGAGAGAGACAGAGAAAGCGAGAGGCAGAGAAAGCGAGAGAGGCAGAGAAAGCGAGAGAGAGAGAGAAAGTGAGAGAGGTAGAGAAAGCGAGAGAGGCAGAGAAAGCGAGAGAGAGAGAGAAAGCGAGAGAGAGAGAAAGCGAGAGAGACAGAGAAAGCGGGAGAGACAGAGAAAGCGAGAGAGAGAGAAAGCGAGAGAGACAGAGAAACCGGGAGAGACAGAGAAAGCAAGAGAGACAGTGAAAGTGAGAGAGACTGAGAAAGCGAGAGAGACAGAGAAAGCGAGAGGCAGAGAAAGCGAGAGAGACAGAGAAAGCGAAGAGACAGAGAAAGCGAATGAGGCAAGAAAGCGAGAGAGAGAAAGCGAGACAGACAGAGAAAGCGAGAGAGGCAGAGAAAGCGAGAGAGACAGAGAAAGCGGGAGAGACAGAGAAAGCGGGAGAGACAGAGAAAGCGGGAGAGGCAGAGAAAGCGAGAGAGACAGAGAAAGTGAGAGAGACAGAGAAAGTGAGATAGACAGAGAAAGCGAGAGAGATAGAGAAAGCAAGAGAGAGAGTGAAAGCGAGAGAGACAGAGAAAGCGAGAGTGACAGAGAAAGCGAGGGAGACAGAGAAAGCGGGAGAGACAGAGATAGGGGGAGAGACAGAGTAAGCGAGAGAGACAGAGAAAGCGAGAGAGACAGATAAAGCGGGAGAGGCAGAGAAGGCGGGAGAGACAGAGAAGGCCGGAGAGACAGAGAAAGCGAGAGAGACAGAGAAAGCGAGAGAGAGAAAGCTTGTGAGTACGAGATAGCGAGAGAGACAGAGAAATCAAGAGAAAGAGAAAGCGAGAGAGTCTCAGAATTCGAAAGAGGCAGAGAAAGCGAGAGAGGTAGAGAAAGCGAGAGAAAGAGAATCCGAGAGACAGAGAAATCGAGAGAGAGAGTGAAAGCGAGAGAGGCAGAGAAAGTGAGAGAGGCAGAGAAAGAGAGTGGCAGAGAAAGGGAGAGAGACAGAGAAAGCGAGAGAGACAGAGAAAACGAGAGAGATAGAGAAAGCGAGAGAGAAAGATAAAGCAAGAGAGTCAGAGAATGCGAGAGAGAGAGAAAAAGCGAGAGAGAGTGAGAAAGCGAGAGAGAGAGAGAGAGAAATCAAGAGACAGAGAAAGCGAGATTGGCAGAGAAAGCGAGAGAGAGAGAAACGAGAGAGACAGAGAAAGCGAGAGAGACAGAGAAAGCGAGAGAGACAGAGAAAGCGAGATAGACAGAAAGTGAGAGAGACAGAGAAAGCGAGAGAGACAGAGAAAGTGAGAGAGAGAGAGAAATTGAGAGTGGTAGAGAAAGCGAGAGAGGCAGAGAAAGCGAGAGAGAGAGAATGCGAGAGAGAGAGAAAGCAAGAGAGACAGAGAAAGCGAGAGAGACAGAAAGTGAGAGAGACAGAGAAAGCGAGAGAGACAGAGAAAGCGAGAGAGAGAGAATGCGAGAGAGTGAAAGCAAGAGAGAGAGAAAGCGAGAGAGACAGAGAAAGCGAGAGAGACAGAGAAAGCTAAAGACAGAGAAAGCAAAAGAGGCAGTGAAAGCGAGAGAGACAGAGAAAGCGAGAGAGACAGAGAAAACAAGAGTGACAGAGAAAGCGAGAGAGACAGAAAGTGAGAGAGACAGAGAAAGCTAGAGAGACAGAGAAAGCGAGAGAGACAGAGAAAGCGAGAAAGAGAGAGAAAGCGAGAGAGACAGAAAGTGAGAGAGACGGAGAAAGCGAGAGAGAGAGAAAAAGCGAAAGAGAGTGAGAAAGCGAGAGAGAGAGAGAAATCAAGAGACAGAGAAAGCGAGAGGGACAGAGAAAGCGAGAGAGGCACACAAAGCGAGAGAGGCACAGAAAGCGAGAGAGAGAGAGAAAGCGAGAGAGAGAGACAAAGCGAGACAGACAGAGAAAGCGAGATAGACAGAGAAAGCGAGAGAGAGAGAGAATGCGAGAGAGTGAAAGCGAGAGAGAAAGCGAGAGAGGCAGAGAAAGCGAGAGAGACAGAGAACGCGAGAGAGGCAGAGAAAGCGAGAGAGACAGAGAAAGCGAGAGAGACAGAGAAAGCGAGAGAGACAGAGAAAGCAGGAGAGGCAGAGAAAGCGAGAGAGAGAGAGAGAAAGTGAGAGAGGTAGAGAAAGCGATAGAGAGAGAGAAAGCGAGAGGGACAGAGATAGCGGGAGAGACAGAGAAAGCGAGAGAGACAGATAAAGCGAGAGAGACAGAGAAAGCGGGAGAGACAGAGAAGGCGGGAGAGACAGAGAAGGCGGGAGAGACAGAGAAGGCGGGAGAGACAGAGAAAGCGAGAGAGACAGAGAAAGCGGGAGAGACAGAGAAAGCGAGAGAGACAGAGAAAGCGAGAGAGAGAGTGAAAGCGAGAGAGACAGAGAAAGCGAGAGAGACAGAGAAAGCGAGGGAGACAGAGAAAGCGGGAGAGACAGAGAAAGTGGGAGAGACAGAGTAAGCGAGAGAGACAGGGAATACGAGAGAGACAGAGAACGCGAGAGAGACAGAGAAAGCGGGAGAGACAGAGAAAGCGGGAGAGACAGAGAAGGCGGGAGAGACAGAGATGGCGGGAGAGACAGAGAAAGCGAGAGAGACAGAGAAAGCGGGAGAGACAGAGAAAACGAGAGACAGAGAATGCGAGAGAGAGAAAGCTTGTGAGTACGAGATAGCGAGAGAGACAGAGAAATCAAGAAAAAGAGAAAGCGAGAGAGTCTCAGAATTCGAGAGAGGCAGAGAAAGCGAGAGTGGCAAAGAAAGCGAGAGAAAGAGAATCCGAGAGACAGGGAAATCGAGAGAGAGAGTGAAAGCGAGAGAGGCAGAGAAAGCGAGAGAGGCAGAGAAAGAGAGTGGCAGAGAAAGGGAGAGAAAGAGAAAGCAAGAGAGACAGAGAAAGCGAGAGAGACAGAGAAAGCGAGAGAGACAGAGAAAACGAGAGAGATAGAGAAAGCGAGAGAGACAGATAAAGCAAGAGAGTCAGAGAAAGCGAGAAAGAGAGAGAAAGCGAGAGAGACATAAAGTGAGAGATCCAGAGAAAGCGAGAGAGAGAGAAAAAGCGAGAGAGAGAGAGAGAAAGCGAGAGAGAGAGAGAGAAATCAAGAGACAGAGAAAGCGAGAGGGACAGAGAAAGCGAGAGAGGCAGAGAAAGCGAGAGAGACAGAGAAAGCGAGAGACAGAGAAAGCGAGATAGACAGAAAGTGAGAGAGACAGAGAAAGCGAGAGAGACAGAGAAAGTGAGAGAGAGAGAGAAACTGAGAGTGGTAGAGAAAGCGAGAGAGGCAGAGAAAGCGATAGAGAGAGAGAATGCGAGAGAGAGAGAAAGCGAGAGAGACAGAGAAAGCGAGAGAGACAGAAAGTGAGAGAGACAGAGAAAGCGAGAGAGACAGAGAAAGCGAGAGAGAGAGAGAATGCGAGAGAGTGAATGCAAGAGAGAGAGAAAGCGAGAGAGGCAGAGAAAGCGAGAGAGACAGAGAAAGCTAAAGACAGAGAAAGCATGAGAGGCAGTGAAAGCGAGAGAGACAGAGAAAGCGAGAGAGACAGAGAAAGCAAGAGAGACAGAGAAAGCGAGAGAGAGAGAAAGCGAGAGAGACAGAGAAAGCGAGAGAGAGAGAATGGGAGAGAGTGAAAGCACGAGAGAGAGAAAGCGAGAGAGGCAGAGATAGAGAGTGGCAGAGAAAGGGAGAGAGAGAGAAAGCGAGAGAGACAGAGAAAGCGAGAGAGACAGAGAAAACGAGAGAGATAGAGAAAGCGAGAGAGACAGATAAAGCAAGAGATTCAGAGAAAGCGAGAAAGAGAGAGAAAGCGAGAGAGACAGAAAGTGAGAGAGACAGAGAAAGCGAGAGAGAGAGAAAAAGCGAGAGAGAGAGAGAAAGCGAGAGAGAGAGAGAGAAATCAAGAGACAGAGAAAGCGAGAGGGACAGAGAAAGCGAGAGAGGCAGAGAAAGCGAGATTGCCAGAGAAAGCGAGAGAGAGAGAAACGAGAGAGACAGAGAAAGCGAGAGAGACAGAGAAAGCGAGAGACAGAGAAAGCGAGATAGACAGAAAGCGAGAGAGACAGAGAAAGCGAGAGAGACAGAGAAAGTGAGAGAGAGAGAGAAACTGAGAGTGGTAGAGAAAGCGAGAGAGGCAGAGAAAGCGATAGAGAGAGAGAATGCGAGAGAGAGAGAAAGCGAGAGAGACAGAGAAAGCGAGAGAGACAGAAAGTGAGAGAGACAGAGAAAGCGAGAGAGACAGAGAAAGCGAGAGAGAGAGAATGCGAGAGAGTGAAAGCAAGAGAGAGAGAAAGCGAGAGAGGCAGAGAAAGCGAGAGAGACAGAGAAAGCTAAAGACAGAGAAAGCAAGAGAGGCAGTGAAAGCGAGAGAGACAGAGAAAGCGAGAGAGACAGAGAAAGCAAGAGAGACAGAGAAAGCGAGAGAGAGAGAAAGCGAGAGGGACAGAGAAAGCGAGAGAGAGAGAATGCGAGAGAGAGAGAAAGCAAGAGAGACAGAGAAAGCGAGAGAGACAGAAAGTGAGAGAGACAGAGAAAGCGAGAGAGAGAGAATGCGAGAGAGTGAAAGCAAGAGAGAGAGAAAGCGAGAGAGGCAGAGAAAGCGAGAGAGACAGAGAAAGCTAAAGACAGAGAAAGCAAGAGAGGCAGTGAAAGCGAGAGAGACAGAGAAAGCGAGAGAGACAGAGAAACAAGAGTGACAGAGAAAGCGAGAGAGACAGAAAGTGAGAGAGACAGAGAAAGCTAGAGAGACAGAGAAAGCGAGAGAGACAGAGAAAGCGAGAAAGAGAGAGAAAGCGAGAGAGACAGAAAGTGAGAGAGACGGAGAAAGCGAGAGAGAGAGAAAAAGCGAAAGAGAGTGAGAAAGCGAGAGAGAGAGAGAAATCAAGAGACAGAGAAAGCGAGAGGGACAGAGAAAGCGAGAGAGGCACACAAAGCGAGAGAGGCACAGAAAGCGAGAGAGAGAGAGAAAGCGAGAGAGAGAGACAAAGCGAGACAGACAGAGAAAGCGAGATAGACAGAGAAAGCGAGAGAGAGAGAGAATGCGAGAGAGTGAAAGCAAGAGAGAGAGAAAGCGAGAGAGGCAGAGAAGCGAGAGAGACAGAGAACGCGAGAGAGGCAGAGAAAGCGAGAGAGACAGAGAAAGCGAGAGAGACAGAGAAAGCAGGAGAGGCAGAGAAAGCGAGAGAGAGAGAGAGAAAGTGAGAGAGGTAGAGAAAGCGATAGAGAGAGAGAAAGCGAGAGGGACAGAGATAGCGGGAGAGACAGAGAAAGCGAGAGAGACAGATAAAGCGAGAGAGACAGAGAAAGCGGGAGAGACAGAGAAGGCGGGAGAGACAGAGAAGGCGGGAGAGACAGAGAAGGCGGGAGAGACAGAGAAAGAGAGAGACAGAGAAAGCGGGAGAGACAGAGAAAGCGAGAGAGACAGAGAAAGCGAGAGAGAGAGTGAAAGCGAGAGAGACAGAGAAAGCGAGAGAGACAGAGAAAGCGAGGGAGACAGAGAAAGCGGGAGAGACAGAGAAAGCGGGAGAGACAGAGTAAGCGAGAGAGACAGGGAATACGAGAGAGACAGAGAACGCGAGAGAGACAGAGAAAGCGGGAGAGACAGAGAAAGCGGGAGAGACAGAGAAGGCGGGAGAGACAGAGAAGGCGGGAGAGACAGAGAAAGCGAGAGAGACAGAGAAAGCGGGAGAGACAGAGAAAACGAGAGACAGAGAATGCGAGAGAGAGAAAGCTTGTGAGTACGAGATAGCGAGAGAGACAGAGAAATCAAGAAAAAGAGAAAGCGAGAGAGTCTCAGAATTCGAGAGAGGCAGAGAAAGCGGAGAGGCAAAGAAAGCGAGAGAAAGAGAATCCGAGAGACAGGGAAATCGAGAGAGAGAGTGAAAGCGAGAGAGGCAGAGAAAGCGAGAGAGGCAGAGAAAGAGAGTGGCAGAGAAAGGGAGAGAAAGAGAAAGCAAGAGAGACAGAGAAAGCGAGAGAGACAGAGAAAGCGAGAGAGACAGAGAAAACGAGAGAGATAGAGAAAGCGAGAGAGACAGATAAAGCAAGAGAGTCAGAGAACGCGAGAAAGAGAGAGAAAGCGGAGAGAGACATAAAGTGAGAGATCCAGAGAAAGCGAGAGAGAGAGAAAGCGAGAGAGACAGAGAAAGCGAGAGAGACAGAGAAAGCGAGAGAGACAGAGAAAGCGAGAGAGACAGAGACAGCGAGAGAGAGAGAGAAAAAGCGAGAGAGAGTGAGAAAGCGAGAGAGAGAGAGAAATCAAGAGACAGAGAAAGCGAGAGGGACAGAGAAAGCGAGAGAGGCACAGAAAGCGAGAGAGGCACAGAAATCGAGAGAGAGAGAGAAAGCGAGAGAGAGAGAGAAAGCGAGACAGACAGAGAAAGCGATATAGACAGAGAAAGCGACAGAGAGAAAGCGAGAGAGGCAGAGAAAGCGAGAGAGACAGAGAAAGCGAGAGAGACAGAGAAATCGAGAAACGGAGAAAGCGAGAGAGACAGAGAAAGCGAGAGAGACAGAGAAAGCGGGAGAGACAGAGAAAGCGAGAGAGACAGAGAAAGCGAGAGAGACAGAGAAAGGGAGAGAAAGAGAGAAAGCGCTAGAGACAGAGAAAGCGGTGGAGACAGAGAAAGCGAGAGAGACAGAGAAAGCGAGAGAGACAGAGAAAGCGAGAGAGACAGAGAACGCGAGAGAGACAGAGAACGCGAGAGAGACAGAGAAAGCGGTGGAGACAGAGAAAGCGAGAGAGACAGAGAAAGCGAGAGAGACAGAGAAAGCGAGAGAGACAGTGAAAGCGAGAGAGACAGAGAACGCGAGAGAGACAGAGAAAGTGAGAGAGGCAGAGAAAGCGAGAGAGACAGAGAAAGCGAGAGAGGCAGAGAAAGAGAGTGGCTGAGAAAGGGAGAGAGAGAGAGAAAGCGAGAGAGACAGAGAAAGAGAGAGACAGTGAAAGCGAGAGAGACAGAGAATGCGAGAGAGACAGAGAAAGCGAGAGAGTCAGAGAAAGCGAGAAAGAGAGAGAAAGCGAGAGAGACAGAAAGTGAGAGAGACAGAGAAAGCGAGAGAGAGAGAAAAAGCGAGAGAGAGTGAGAAAGCAAGAAAGGGAGAGAGAAATCAAGAGACAGAGAAAGCGAGAGGGACAGAGAAAGCGAGAGAGGCAGAGAAAGCGAGAGAGAGAAACGAGAGAGACAGAGAAAGCGAGAGAGTGAGAAAGCGAGAGAGACAGATAAAGCAGGAGAGACAGAGAAAGCGAGAGAGAGAGAAAGCGAGAGAGGCAGAGAAAGCGAGAGAGGCAGAGAAAGCGAGAGAGAGAGAAAGCGAGAGAGGCAGAGAAAGCCATAGAGACAGAGAAAGCGAGAGAGACAGAGAAAGCGAGAGAGACAGAGAAAGCCGGGAGAGACAGAGAAAGCGAGAGAGACAGAGAAAGAGAGCGAGACAAAGAAAGCGAGAGAGGCAGAGAAAGCGAGAGAGGCAGAGAAAGCGAGAGAGACAGAGAAAGCGAGAGAGTGAGAAAGCGAGAGAGACAGAGAAAGCGGGAGAGACAGAGAAAGCGAGAGACAGAGAAAGCGAGAGAGAAAGAAAGCGAGAGAGACAGAGAAACCGGGAGAGACAGAGAAAGCGAGAGAGACAGAGAAAGCGGGAGAGGCAGAGAAAACGAGTGAGAGACAGAGAAAGCGAGAGAGAGAGAGATAATGCGACAGAGAAAGCGAGAGAGGCAGAGAAAACGAGAGAGAGACAGCGAAAGCGAGAGAGAGAGACAGAAAGCGAGAGAGAGACAGAGAAAGCGAGAGAGACAGAGAAAGCGAGAGAGACAGAGAAAGCGAGAGAGACAGAGAAAACGTGAGAGACAGAGAAAGCGAGAGAGACAGAGAAAGCGAGAGGGACAGAGAAAGCGAGAGGGACAGAGAAAGCGGGTGAGACAGAGAAAGCGAGAGAGACAGAGAAAGCGAGGGAGACAGAAAAAGCGAGAGAGAAAGACAAAGCGAGAGAGACAGAGAAAGCGGGAGAGACAGAGAAAGCGAGAGAGACAGAGAAAGCGAGAGAGATAGAGAAAGCGAGAGAGAGAGTGAAAGCGAGAGAGACAGAGAAAGCGAGAGAGACAGAGAAAGCGAGGGAGACAGAGAAAGCGGGAGAGACAGAGAAAGCGGGAGAGACAGGGTAAGCGAGAGAGACAGAGAATGCGAGAGAGACAGAGAACGCAAGAGAGACAGAGAAAGCGGGAGAGACAGAAAAGGCGGGAAAGACAGAGAAGGCGGGAGAGACAGAGAAAGCGAGAGAGACAGAGAAAACGAGAGAGATAGAGAAAGCGAGAGAGACAGATAAAGCAAGAGAGTCAGAGAAAGCGAGAGAGAGAAAAAGCGAGAGAGAGAGAAATCAAGAGACAGAGAAAGCGAGAGGGACAGAGAAAGCGAGAGAGGCAGAGAAGGGCAGAGAGATTGGCAGAGAAAGCGAGAGAGAGAGATAAACGAGAGAGACAGAGAAAGCGAGAGAGACAGAGAAAGCGAGAGAGACAGAGAAAGCGAGATAGACAGAAAGTGAGAGAGACAGAGAAAGCGAGAGAGACAGAAAAAGTGAGAGAGAGAGAGAAAGTGAGAGTGGTAGTGAAAGCGAGAGAGGCAGAGAAAGCGAGAGAGAGAGAATGCGAGAGAGAGAGAAGCGAGAGAGACAGAGAAAGCGAGAGAGACAGAAAGTGAGAGAGACAGAGAAAGCGAGAGAGACAGAGAAAGCGAGAGAGAGAGAATGCGAGAGAGTGAAAGCAAGAGAGAGAGAAAGCGAGAGGGGCAGAGAAAGCGAGAGAGACAGAGAAAGCTAGAAAGCTAAAGACAGAGAAAGCAAGAGAGGCAGTGAAAGCGAGAGAGACAGAGAAAGCGAGAGAGACAGAGAAAACAAGAGTGACAGAGAAAGCGAGAGAGACAGAAAGTGAGAGAGACAGAGAAAGCTAGAGGACAGAGAAAGCGAGAGAGACAGAGAAAGCGAGAAGAGAGAGAAAGCGAGAGACAGAAAGTGAGAAAGACGGAGAAAGCGAAGAGAGAGAGAAAAAGCGAGAGAGAGTGAGAAAGCGAGAGAGAGAGAGAAATCAAGAGAGAGAGAAAGTGAGAGGGACAGAGAAAGCGAGATAGACAGAGAAAGCGAGAGAGAGAGAGAATGCGAGAGAGTGAAAGCAAGAGAGAGAGAAAGCGAGAGAGGCAGAGAACGCGAGAGAGGCAGAGAAAGCGAGAGAGACAGAGAAAGCGAGAGAGTCAGAGAAAGCGAGAGAGAGAGAGAAAGCGAGAGAGACAGAGAAAGCTAGAGAGACAGAGAAAGCGAGAGAGACAGAGAAAGCAGGAGAGGCAGAGAAAGCGAGAGAGAGAGAGAGAAAGTGAGAGAGGTAGAGAAAGCGATAGAGAGAGAGAAAGCGAGAGGGACAGAGATAGCGGGAGAGACAGAGAAAGCGAGAGAGAAAGATAAAGCGAGAGAGACAGAGAAAGCGGGAGAGACAGAGAAAGCGGGAGAGACAGAGAAAGCGGGAGAGACAGAGAAAGCGGGAGAGACAGAGAACGCGAGAGAGACAGAGAAAGGGGGAGAGACAGAGAAGGCGGGAGAGACAGAGAAAGCGAGAGAGACAGAGAAAGCGAGAGACAGAGAATGCGAGAGAGAGAAAGGTTGTGAGTGCGAGATAGCGAGAGAGACAGAGAAATCAAGAGAGAGAGTGAAAGCAAGAGAGGCAGAGAAGCGAGAGAGGCAGAGAAAGCGAGAGAGACAGAGAAAGCGAGAGATAGAGAAAGCGAGAGAGACAGAGAAAGCGAGAGAGACAGAGAAAGCGGGAGAGACAGAGAAAGCGAGAGAGACAGAGAAAGCGAGAGAGGCAGAGAAAGCGAGAGAGAGAGAGAATGCGAGAGAGTGAAAGCGAGAGAGAAAGCGAGAGAGGCAGAGAAAGCGAGAGAGACAGAGAACGCGAGAGAGGCAGAGAAAGCGAGAGAGACAGAGAAAGCGAGAGAGACAGAGAAAGCGAGAGAGACAGAGAAAGCAGGAGAGGCAGAGAAAGCGAGAGAGAGAGAGAGAAAGTGAGAGAGGTAGAGAAAGCGATAGAGAGAGAGAAAGCGAGAGGGACAGAGATAGCGGGAGAGACAGAGAAAGCGAGAGAGACAGAGAAAGCGAGAGGGACAGAGAAAGCGAGAGGGACAGAGAAAGCGGGTGAGACAGAGAAAGCGAGAGAGACAGAGAAAGCGAGGGAGACAGAAAAAGCGAGAGAGAAAGACAAAGCGAGAGAGACAGAGAAAGCGGGAGAGACATAGAAAGCGAGAGAGACAGAGAAAGCGAGAGAGATAGAGAAAGCGAGAGAGAGAGTGAAAGCGAGAGAGACAGAGAAAGCGAGGAGACAGAGAAAGCGGGAGAGACAGAGAAAGCGAGAGAGACAGAGAAAGTGAGAGAGAGAGAGAAACTGAGAGTGGTAGAGAAAGCGAGAGAGGCAGAGAAAGCGATAGAGAGAGAGAATGCGAGAGAGAGAGAAAGCGAGAGAGACAGAGAAAGCTAGAGAGACAGAAAGTGAGAGAGACAGAGAAAGCGAGAGAGACAGAGAAAGCGGGAGAGACAGAGAAAGCGGGAGAGACAGAGAAAGCGAGAGAGAGAGAGAAACTGAGAGTGGTAGAGAAAGCGAGAGAGGCAGAGAAAGCGATAGAGAGAGAGAATGCGAGAGAGAGAGAGAAAGCGAGAGAGACAGAGAAAGCGAGAGAGAGACAGAAAGTGAGAGAGACAGAGAAAGCGAGAGAGACAGAGAAAGCGAGAGAGAGAGAATGCGAGAGAGTGAAAGCAAGAGAGAGAGAAAGCGAGAGAGGCAGAGAAAGCGAGAGAGACAGAGAAAGCTAAAGACAGAGAAAGCAAGAGAGGCAGTGAAAGCGAGAGAGACAGAGAAAGCGAGAGAGACAGAGAAAGCAAGAGAGACAGAGAAAGCGAGAGAGAGAGAAAGCGAGAGGGACAGAGAAAGCGAGAGAGAGAGAATGCGAAGAGAGAGAAAGCAAGAGAGACAGAGAAAGCGAGAGAGACAGAAAGTGAGAAGAGACAGAGAAAGCGAGAGAGAGAGAATGCGAGAGAGTGAAAGCAAGAGAGAGAGAAAGCGAGAGAGGCAGAGAAACCGAGAGAGACAGAGAAAGCTAAAGACAGAGAAAGCAAGAGAGGCAGTGAAAGCGAGAGAGACAGAGAAAGCGAGAGAGACAGAGAAAACAAGAGTGACAGAGAAAGCGAGAGAGACAGAAAGTGAGAGAGACAGAGAAAGCTAGAGAGACAGAGAAAGCGAGAGAGACAGAGAAAGCGAGAAAGAGAGAGAAAGCGAGAGAGACAGAAAGTGAGAGAGACGGAGAAAGCGAGAGAGAGAGAAAAAGCGAAAGAGAGTGAGAAAGCGAGAGAGAGAGAGAAATCAAGAGACAGAGAAAGCGAGAGGGACAGAGAAAGCGAGAGAGGCACACAAAGCGAGAGAGGCACAGAAAGCGAGAGAGAGAGAGAAAGCGAGAGAGAGAGACAAAGCGAGACAGACAGAGAAAGCGAGATAGACAGAGAAAGCGAGAGAGAGAGAGAATGCGAGAGAGTGAAAGCAAGAGAGAGAGAAAGCGAGAGAGGCAGAGAAAGCGAGAGAGACAGAGAACGCGAGAGAGGCAGAGAAAGCGAGAGAGACAGAGAAAGCGAGAGAGACAGAGAAAGCGAGAGAGACAGAGAAAGCAGGAGAGGCAGAGAAAGCGAGAGAGAGAGAAAGTGAGAGAGGTAGAGAAAGCGATAGAGAGAGAGAAAGCGAGAGGGACAGAGATAGCGGGAGAGACAGAGAAAGCGAGAGAGACAGATAAAGCGAGAGAGACAGAGAAAGCGGGAGAGACAGAGAAGGCGGGAGAGACAGAGAAGGCGGGAGAGACAGAGAAGGCGGGAGAGACAGAGAAAGCGAGAGAGACAGAGAAAGCGGGAGAGACAGAGAAAGCGAGAGAGACAGAGAAAGCGAGAGAGAGAGTGAAAGCGAGAGAGACAGAGAAAGCGAGAGAGACAGAGAAAGCGAGGGAGACAGAGAAAGCGGGAGAGACAGAGAAAGCGGGAGAGACAGAGTAAGCGAGAGAGACAGAGAAAGCGAGAGAGAGAGAATGGGAGAGAGTGAAAGCACGAGAGAGAGAAAGCGAGAGAGGCAGAGATAGAGAGTGGCAGAGAAAGGGAGAGAGAGAGAAAGCGAGAGAGACAGAGAAAGCGAGAGAGACAGAGAAAGCGAGAGAGACAGAGAAAACGAGAGAGATAGAGAAAGCGAGAGAGACAGATAAAGCAAGAGATTCAGAGAAAGCGAGAAAGAGAGAGAAAGCGAGAGAGACAGAAAGTGAGAGAGACAGAGAAAGCGAGAGAGAGAGAAAAAGCGAGAGAGAGAGAGAAAGCGAGAGAGAGAGAGAGAAATCAAGAGACAGAGAAAGCGAGAGGGACAGAGAAAGCGAGAGAGGCAGAGAAAGCGAGATTGCCAGAGAAAGCGAGAGAGAGAGAAACGAGAGAGACAGAGAAAGCAAGAGAGACAGAGAAAGCGAGAGAGAGAGAAAGCGAGAGAGACAGAGAAAGCGAGAGAGAGAGAATGGGAGAGAGTGAAAGCACGAGAGAGAGAAAGCGAGAGAGGCAGAGATAGAGAGTGGCAGAGAAAGGGAGAGAGAGAGAAAGCGAGAGAGACAGAGAAAGCGAGAGAGACAGAGAAAGCGAGAGAGACAGAGAAAACGAGAGAGATAGAGAAAGCGAGAGAGACAGATAAAGCAAGAGATTCAGAGAAAGCGAGAAAGAGAGAGAAAGCGAGAGAGACAGAAAGTGAGAGAGACAGAGAAAGCGAGAGAGAGAGAAAAAGCGAGAGAGAGAGAGAAAGCGAGAGAGAGAGAGAGAAATCAAGAGACAGAGAAAGCGAGAGGGACAGAGAAAGCGAGAGAGGCAGAGAAAGCGAGATTGCCAGAGAAAGCGAGAGAGAGAGAAACGAGAGAGACAGATAAAGCGAGAGAGACAGAGAAAGCGAGAGACAGAGAAAGCGAGATAGAAAGCGAGAGAGACAGAGAAAGCGAGAGAGACAGAGAAAGTGAGAGAGAGAGAGAAACTGAGAGTGGTAGAGAAAGCGAGAGAGACAGAGAAAGCGATAGAGAGAGAGAATGCGAGAGAGAGAGAAAGCGAGAGAGACAGAGAAAGCGAGAGAGACAGAAAGTGAGAGAGACAGAGAAAGCGAGAGAGACAGAGAAAGCGAGAGAGAGAGAATGCGAGAGAGTGAAAGCAAGAGAGAGAGAAAGCGAGAGAGGCAGAGAAAGCGAGAGAGACAGAGAAAGCTAAAGACAGAGAAAGCAAGAGAGGCAGTGAAAGCGAGAGAGACAGAGAAAGCGAGAGAGACAGAGAAAGCAAGAGAGACAGAGAAAGCGAGAGAGACAGAGAAAGCAAGAGAGACAGAGAAAGCGAGAGAGAGAGAAAGCGAGAGGGACAGAGAAAGCGAGAGAGTGAGAATGCGAGAGAGACAGAGAAAGCGAGAGAGACAGAGAAAGCGAGAGAGACAGAGAAAGCGAGAGAGAGAGAAAGCGAGAGAGACAGAGAAAGCGAGAGAGACAGAGAAAGCGAGAGAGACAGAGACAGCGAGAGAGAGAGAGAAAAAGCGAGAGAGAGTGAGAAAGCGAGAGAGAGAGAGAAATCAAGAGACAGAGAAAGCGAGAGGGACAGAGAAAGCGAGAGAGGCACAGAAAGCGAGAGAGGCACAGAAATCGAGAGAGAGAGAGAAAGCGAGAGAGAGAGAGAAAGCGAGACAGACAGAGAAAGCGATATAGACAGAGAAAGCGACAGAGAGAAAGCGAGAGAGGCAGAGAAAGCGAGAGAGACAGAGAAAGCGAGAGAGACAGAGAAATCGAGAAACGGAGAAAGCAAGAGAGACAGAGAAAGCGAGAGAGACAGAGAAAGCGGGAGAGACAGAGAAAGCGAGAGAGACAGAGAAAGCGAGAGAGACAGAGAAAGGGAGAGAAAGAGAGAAAGTTCTAGAGACAGAGAAAGCGGTGGAGACAGAGAAAGCGAGAGAGACAGAGAAAGCGAGAGAGACAGAGAAAGCGAGAGAGACAGAGAACGCGAGAGAGACAGAGAAAGCGAGAGAGACAGAGAAAGCGAGAGAGAGAGAAAGCGAGAGAGACAGAGAAAGCGAGAGAGACAGAGAAAGCGAGAGAGACAGAGAAAGCGAGAGAGACAGAGACAGCGAGAGAGAGAGAGAAAAAGCGAGAGAGAGTGAGAAAGCGAGAGAGAGAGAGAAATCAAGAGACAGAGAAAGCGAGAGGGACAGAGAAAGCGAGAGAGGCACAGAAAGCGAGAGAGGCACAGAAATCGAGAGAGAGAGAGAAAGCGAGAGAGAGAGAGAAAGCGAGACAGACAGAGAAAGCGATATAGACAGAGAAAGCGACAGAGAGAAAGCGAGAGAGGCAGAGAAAGCGAGAGAGACAGAGAAAGCGAGAGAGACAGAGAAATCGAGAAACGGAGAAAGCGAGAGAGACAGAGAAAGCGAGAGAGACAGAGAAAGCGGGAGAGACAGAGAAAGCGAGAGAGACAGAGAAAGCGAGAGAGACAGAGAAAGGGATAGAAAGAGAGAAAGCGCTAGAGACAGAGAAAGCGGTGGAGACAGAGAAAGCGAGAGAGACAGAGAAAGCGAGAGAGACAGAGAAAGCGAGAGAGACAGAGAACGCGAGAGAGACAGAGAACGCGAGAGAGACAGAGAAAGCGGTGGAGACAGAGAAAGTGAGAGAGACAGAGAAAGCGAGAGAGACAGAGAAAGCGAGAGAGACAGTGAAAGCGAGAGAGACAGAGAACGCGAGAGAGACAGAGAAAGTGAGAGAGGCAGAGAAAGCGAGAGAGACAGAGAAAGCGAGAGAGGCAGAGAAAGAGAGTGGCTGAGAAAGGGAGAGAGAGAGAGAAAGCGAGAGAGACAGAGAAAGAGAGAGACAGTGAAAGCGAGAGAGACAGAGAATGCGAGAGAGACAGAGAAAGCGAGAGAGTCAGAGAAAGCGAGAAAGAGAGAGAAAGCGAGAGAGACAGAAAGTGAGAGAGACAGAGAAAGCGAGAGAGAGAGAAAAAGCGAGAGAGAGTGAGAAAGCAAGAAAGGGAGAGAGAAATCAAGAGACAGAGAAAGCGAGAGGGACAGAGAAAGCGAGAGAGGCAGAGAAAGCGAGAGAGAGAAACGAGAGAGACAGAGAAAGCGAGAGAGTGAGAAAGCGAGAGAGACAGATAAAGCAGGAGAGACAGAGAAAGCGAGAGAGAGAGAAAGCGAGAGAGGCAGAGAAAGCGAGAGAGGCAGAGAAAGCGAGAGAGAGAGAAAGCGAGAGAGGCAGAGAAAGCCATAGAGACAGAGAAAGCGAGAGAGACAGAGAAAGCGAGAGAGACAGAGAAAGCCGGGAGAGACAGAGAAAGCGAGAGAGACAGAGAAAGAGAGCGAGACAAAGAAAGCGAGAGAGGCAGAGAAAGCGAGAGAGGCAGAGAAAGCGAGAGAGACAGAGAAAGCGAGAGAGTGAGAAAGCGAGAGAGACAGAGAAAGCGGGAGAGACAGAGAAAGCGAGAGACAGAGAAAGCGAGAGAGAAAGAAAGCGAGAGAGACAGAGAAACCGGGAGAGACAGAGAAAGCGAGAGAGACAGAGAAAGCGGGAGAGGCAGAGAAAACGAGTGAGAGACAGAGAAAGCGAGAGAGAGAGAGATAATGCGACAGAGAAAGCGAGAGAGGCAGAGAAAACGAGAGAGAGACAGAGAAAGCGAGAGAGAGAGACAGAAAGCGAGAGAGAGACAGAGAAAGCGAGAGAGACAGAGAAAGCGAGAGAGACAGAGAAAGCGAGAGAGACAGAGAAAACGTGAGAGACAGAGAAAGCGAGAGAGACAGAGAAAGCGAGAGGGACAGAGAAAGCGAGAGGGACAGAGAAAGCGGGTGAGACAGAGAAAGCGAGAGAGACAGAGAAAGCGAGGGAGACAGAAAAAGCGAGAGAGAAAGACAAAGCGAGAGAGACAGAGAAAGCGGGAGAGACAGAGAAAGCGAGAGAGACAGAGAAAGCGAGAGAGATAGAGAAAGCGAGAGAGAGAGTGAAAGCGAGAGAGACAGAGAAAGCGAGAGAGACAGAGAAAGCGAGGGAGACAGAGAAAGCGGGAGAGACAGAGAAAGCGGGAGAGACAGGGTAAGCGAGAGAGACAGAGAATGCGAGAGAGACAGAGAACGCAAGAGAGACAGAGAAAGCGGGAGAGACAGAAAAGGCGGGAAAGACAGAGAAGGCGGGAGAGACAGAGAAAGCGAGAGAGACAGAGAAAACGAGAGAGATAGAGAAAGCGAGAGAGACAGATAAAGCAAGAGAGTCAGAGAAAGCGAGAGAGAGAAAAAGCGAGAGAGAGAGAAATCAAGAGACAGAGAAAGCGAGAGGGACAGAGAAAGCGAGAGAGGCAGAGAAAGCGAGATTGGCAGAGAAAGCGAGAGAGAGAGATAAACGAGAGAGACAGAGAAAGCGAGAGAGACAGAGAAAGCGAGAGAGACAGAGAAAGCGAGATAGACAGAAAGTGAGAGAGACAGAGAAAGCGAGAGAGACAGAAAAAGTGAGAGAGAGAGAGAAAGTGAGAGTGGTAGTGAAAGCGAGAGAGGCAGAGAAAGCGAGAGAGAGAGAATGCGAGAGAGAGAGAAAGCGAGAGAGACAGAGAAAGCGAGAGAGACAGAAAGTGAGAGAGACAGAGAAAGCGAGAGAGACAGAGAAAGCGAGAGAGAGAGAATGCGAGAGAGTGAAAGCAAGAGAGAGAGAAAGCGAGAGAGGCAGAGAAAGCGAGAGAGACAGAGAAAGCTAAAGACAGAGAAAGCAAGAGAGGCAGTGAAAGCGAGAGAGACAGAGAAAGCGAGAGAGACA
>NW_027598538.1:0-41787 GCF_964194155.1 Cetorhinus maximus
ATATACAAAGCGTTATACCCAGTAACGCACGGTGTGTGATTATATAATATACACAGCGTTATACCCAGTAACGCGCCGTGTGTTATTATATAATGTACACAGTGTTATACCCAGTAACGCACGGTGAGTGATTATATAATGTACACAGCGTTATACCCAGTAATGCATGGTGTGTTATTATATATTATACACAGCGTTATACCTAGTAATGCACGGTGTGTGATTATATAATATACACAGCAATATACCCAGTAACGCACGGTGTGTGATTATATCATGTACACAGCATTATACCCAGTAACGCACGGTGTTTGTTATATAATGTACACAGCGTTATACCCAGTAACGCACAGTGTGTGATTATATAATATACACAGCGCTATACCCAGTAACACACGGTCTGTGATTCTATAATATACACAGCGTTATACCCAGTAAGGCACGGTGTGTGATTATATAATATACACAGCGTTATACCCAGTAACGCACGGTGTGTGATTATATAATATACACAGCGTTATACCCAGTAAGGCACGGTGTGTGATTATATAATATACACAGCGTTATACACAGTAAAGCACGGTGCGTTATTATATAATATATACAGCGTTATACCCAGTAACGCTCGGCGTATGATTATATAATATACACAGTGTTATACCCAGTAACGTACGGTGTGTAATTATATAATATACACAGCGTTATACCCAGTAACGCACGGTGTGTGATTATGTAATATACACAGCGTTATACCCAGTAACGCACGGTGTGTGATTACATAATATACACAGCGTTATACCCAGTAACGCACCGTGTGTGATTATATAATATACACAGCGTTATACCCAGTAACGCCAGGTGTTTGATTATATAATATACACAGCGTTATACAAAGTAACGCACGGTGTGTGATTATATAATATACACAGCGATATACCCAGTAACGCACGGTGTGTGATTATATAATATACACAGCGTTATACCCAGTAACGCACGGAGTGTGATTATATAATACACACAGCGTTATACCCAGTAACGCACGGTGAGTGATAATATAATATACACAGCGTTATACCCAGTAACGCACGGTGTGTGATTATATAATATACACAGCGTTATACCCAGTAACGCACGGTGTGTGATTATATAATATACACAGCGTGATACCCAGTAACGCACGGTGAGTGATTATATAATATACACAGCGTTATACCCAGTAACGCACGGTGTGTGATTAAAAAATATACACAGCAATATACCCAGTAACGCACGGTGTGTGATTGTATAATGTACACAGCATTATACGCAGTAACGAACGGTGATTTATTATAAAATGTACACAGCGTTATACCCAGTAACGCACGGTGTGTGATTATATAATATACACAGCGTTATACCCAGTAACGCACGGTGTGTCATTATATAATATACACAGCGTTATACAATGTAACGCACGGTGTGTTATTATATAATATACAAAGCGTTATAACCTGTAACGCACGGTGTGTGATTATATAATATACACAGCGCTATACCCAGTAACGCACGGTCTGTGATTATATAATATACACAGCGTTATACCCAGTAAGGCACGGTGTGTGATTATATAATATACACAGCGTTATTCCCAGTAACGCACGGTGTGTGATTATATAATATACACAGCGTTATATCCAGTAACGCACGGTGTGTGATTATATAATGTACACAGCATTATACCCAGTAACGCATGGTGTTTTATTATAAAATATACACAGCGTTATACCCAGTAACGCACGGTGTGTGATTATATAATATACACAGCGTTATACCCAGTAACGCACGGTGTGTGATTATATAATGTACACAGCGTTATACCCAGTAACGCACGGTGTGTGATTATATAATATACTCAGCGTTATACCCAGTAACGCACGGTGTGTGATTATATAGTATACACAGCGTTATACCCAGTAACGCACAGTGTGTTATTATATAGTATACACAGCTTTATACCCAGTAACGCACGGTGTGTGATTATATAATATACGCAGCGTTATACCCAGTAACGCACGGTGTGTGATTATATAATATACACAGCGTTATACCCAGTAACGCACGGTGTGTGATTATATAATATACGCAGGGTTATACCCAGTAACGCACGGTGTGTGATTATATAATATACGCAGCGTTATACCCAGTAACGCACGGTGTGTTATTATATAATATACACAGCGTTTTACCCAGTAACGCACGGTGTGTTATTATATAATATACAAAGCGTTATAACCAGTAACGCACGGTGTGTGATTATATAATATACACAACGTTATACCCAGTAACGCGTGGTGTGTGATTATATAATATACACAGCGTTATACCCAGTAACGCTCGATGTGTGATTATATAACATACACAGCGTTATACCCAGTAACGCACGGTGTGTTATTATATAATATATACAACGTTATACCAAGTAACGCACGGTGTGTGATTATATAATATACACAGCGTTATACCCAGTTATGCTCGATGTGTGATTATATAATATACACAGCGTTATACCCAGTAACGCACGGTGTGTTATTATATAATATACACAGCGTTATACCCAGTAACGAACGGTGTGTGATTATATAATATACACAGCGTTATACCCAGTAACGCACGGTGTGTGATTATATAATATATACAGCGTTATACCCAATAACGCACGGTGTGTGATTATATAATATACACAGCCTTATACCCAGTAACGCACGGTGTGTGATTATATAATATACACAGCGTTATAACCAGTAACGCACGGTGTGTGATTATGTAATATACACAGCGTTATAACCAGTAACACGCGGAGCGTGATTATATAATATACATAGCGTTATACCCAGTAATGCATGGTGTGTGATTATATAATATACACAGCGTGATAGCCAGTAACGCACGGTGAGTGATTATAGAATATACACAGCTTTAAACCCAGTAACGCATGGTGTGTTATTATATAATATATACAGAGTTATACCCAGTAACACACGGTGTGTGATTATATAATATACACAGCGTTATACCCAGTAACGCACGGTGTGTGATTATATAATATATACAGCGTTATACCCAGTTACGCACGGTGTGTGATTATATAATATACACAGCGTTATACCCAGTAACGCACGGTGTGTGATTATATAATGTACACAGCATTATACCAGGTAACGCATGGTGTTTTATTATAAAATATACACAGCGTTATACCCAGTAACACACGGTGTGTGATTATATAATATACACAGCATTATACCCAGTAACGCACGGTGTGTGATTATATAATGTACACAGCGTTATACCCTTTACGCACGGTGTGTGATTATATAATATACTCAGCGTTATACCCAGTAACGCACGGTGTGTGATTATATAATATACACAGCGTAATACCCAGTAACGCACAGTGTGTTATTATATAGTATACACAGCTTTATACCCAGTAACGCACCGTGTGTGATTATATAATATACGCAGCGTTATACCCAGTAACGCACGGTGTGTGATTATATAATATACACAGCGTTATACCCAGTAACGCACGGTGTGTGATTATATATTATACACAGCGTTATACCCAGTAATGCACGGTGTGTGATTATATAATATACACAGCAATATACCCAGAAACACACGGTGTGTGATTATATAATATACACAGCGTTATACCCAGTAACGCACGGTGAGTGATTATATAATATACACAGCGTTATACCCAGTAACGCACGGTGTGTGATTATATAATATACACAGCGTTATACCCAGTAACGCACGGTGAGTGATTATATAATGTACACAGCGTTATACCCAGTAATGCATGGTGTGTTATTATATATTATACACAGCGTTATACCCAGTAACGCACGGTGTTTTGCTTTATAATGTACACAGCGTTATACCCAGTAACGCACGGTGTGTGATTATATAATATAAACAGCGTTATACCAAGTAACGCACGGTGTGTTATTATATAATATACACAGCGTTATACCAAGTAACGCACGGTGTGGGATTACATAATATAAACAGCGTTATACCCAGTAACACACGGTGTGTGTTTATATAATATACACAGCGTTATACAAAGTAACACACGGTGTGTGATTATATAATATACACAGCGTTATACCCAGTATCGCGCAACGTGTGATTATATAATATACACATCGTTATACCCAGTAACACACGGTGTGTGATTATATAATATACACAGCCTTATATCCACTAACACACGGTGAGTGATTATATAATATACACAGCGTTATACCAAGTAACGCGCGGTGTGTGATTAAATAATATACACAGCGTTATACCCAGTAACGCACGGTGTGTGATTATATAATATACACAGCGTTATACCCAGTAACGCACGGTGTGTTATTATATAATATACACAGCGTTATACCCAGTAACGCACGGAATGTGATTATATAACATACACAGCGTTATACCCAGTAACGCACGGTGTGTGATTATATAATATATACAGAGTTATACCCAATAACGCACGGTGTGTGATTATATAATATACACAGCTTTTTACCCAGTAACGCACGGTGTGTGATTATATAATATACACAGCGTTATAACCAGTATCACGCGGTGTGTGATTATATAATAAACATAGCGTTATACCCAGTAATGCATGGTGCGTGAGTATATAATATACACAGCGTGATACCCAGTAACGCACGGTGTGTGATTACAGAATATACACAGCGTTAAATCCAGTAACGCATGATTTGTTATTATATAATATATAGAGCGTTATACCCAGTAAAGCACGGAGTGTGATTATATAATGTACACAGCATTATACCCAGTAACGCATGGTGTTTTATTATAAAATACACACAGCGTTATACCCAGTAACGCACGGTGTGTGATTATATAATATACACAGCGTTATACCCTGTAACGCACGGTGTGTGATTATATAATGTACACAGCGTTATACCCAGTAACGCACGGTGTGTGATTATATAATATACTCAGCGTTATACCCAGTAACGCACGGTGTGTGATTATATAATATACACAGCGTTATACCCAGTAACGCACAGTGTGTTATTATATAGTATACACAGCTTTATACCCAGTAACGCACGGTGTGCGATTATATAATATACGCAGCGTTATACCCAGTAACGCACGGTGTGTGATTATATAATATACACAGCATTATACCCAGTAACGCACGGTGTGTGATTATATAATATACGCAGGGTTATACCCAGTAACGCACGGTGTGTGATTATATAATATACGCAGCGTTATACCCAGTAACGCACGGTGTGTTATTATATAATATACACAGCGTTTTACCCAGTAACGCACGGTGTGTTATTATATAATATACACAGCGTTATAACCAGTAACGCACGGTGTGTGATTATATAATATACACAACGTTATACCCAGTAACGCGCGGTGTGTGATTATATAATATACACAGCGTTATACCCAGTAACGCTCGGTGTGTGATTATATAACATACACAGCGTTATACCCAGTAACGCACGGTGTGTTATTATATAATATATACAACATTATACCCAGTAACGCATGGTGTGTGATTATATAATATACACAGCGTTATACCCAGTAACGCACGATGTGTGATTATATAATATACACAGCGTTATACCCAGTAACGCACGGTGTGTTATTAT
Organism: Cetorhinus maximus; assembly: GCF_964194155.1. NCBI lineage: Eukaryota > Metazoa > Chordata > Chondrichthyes > Lamniformes > Cetorhinidae > Cetorhinus > Cetorhinus maximus. The sequence goes on from NW_027598538.1 coordinate 5,700, forward strand.
ATAATATACACAGCGTTATACCCAGTAACGAACGGTGTGTGATTATATAATATACACAGCGTTATACCCAGTAACGCACGGTGTGTGATTATATAATATATACAGCGTTATACCCAATAACGCACGGTGTGTGATTATATAATATACACAGCGTTATACCCAGTAACGCACGGTGTGTGATTATATAATATACACAGCGTTATAACCAGTAACGCACGGTGTGTGATTATATAATATACACAGCGTTATAACCAGTAACACGCGGAGCGTGATTATATAATATACATAGCGTTATACCCAGTAATGCATGGTGTGTGATTATATAATATACACAGCGTGATACCCAATAACGCACGGTGAGTGATTATAGAATATACACAGCTTTAAACCCAGTAACGCATGGTGTGTTATTATATAATATATTCAGAGTTATACCCAGTAACGCACGTCGTGTGATTATAGAATATACACAGCTTTAAACCCAGTAACGCACGGTGAGTTATTATCTAATATATACAGCGTTATACCCTGTAACGCACGGCGTGTGATTATATAATATACACAGCGGAATACCCAGTAACGGACTGTGTGTGATTATATAATATACACAGCGTTATACGCAGTAACGCACAGTGTGTGATTATATAATATACACAGCGTTATACCCGGTAACGCGCGGTGTGTGATTATATAATATACACAGCGTTATACCCAGTAACGCACGGTGTGTAATTATATAATATCAACAGCGTTATACCCAGTAACGCACGGTGTGTGATTAAATAATATACACAGCGTTATACCCAGTAACGCACGGTGTGTGATTACATAATATACACAGCGATATACCCAGTAACGCACGGTGTGTGATTATATAATATACACAGCGTTATACCCAGTAACGCACGGAGTGTGATTATATAATATACACAGCGTTATACCCTGTAACGCACGGTGAGAGATTATATAATATACACAGCGTTATACCCAGTAACGCACGGTGTGTGATTATATAATATACACAGCGTGATACCCAGTAATGCACGGTGAGTGATTATATAATATACACAGCGTTATACCCAGTAACGCACGGTGTGTGATTAAATAATATACACAGCAATATACCCAGTAACGCACGGTGTGTGATAGTATAACGTACACAGCATTATACCCAGTAACGCACGGTGTTCTATTATAAAATGTACACAGCGTTATACCCAGTAACGCACGGTGTGTGATTATATAATATACACAGCGTTATACCCAGTAACGCACGGTGTGTGATTATATAATATACACAGCGTTATACAATGTAACGCACGGTGTGTTATTATATAATATACAAAGCGTTATAACCTGTAACGCACGGTGTGTGATTATATAATATACACAGCGCTATACCCAGTAACGCACGGTCTGTGATTATATAATATACACAGCGTTATACCCAGTAAGGCATGGTGTGTGATTATATAATATACACAGCGTTATACCCAGTAACGCACGGTGTGTGATTATATAATATACACAGCGTTATACCCAGTTAAGCACGGTGTGTGATTATATAATGTACACAGCATTATACCCAGTAACGCATGGTGTTTTATTATAAAATATACACAGCGTTATACCCAGTAACACACGGTGTGTGATTATATAATATACACAGCGTTATACCCAGTAACGCACGGTGTGTGATTATATAATGTACACAGCGTTATACCCAGTAACGCACGGTGTGTGATTACATAATATACTCAGCGTTATACCCAGTAACGCACGGTGTGTGATTATATAATATACACAGCGTAATACCCAGTAACGCACAGTGTGTTATTATATAGTATACACAGCTTTATACCCAGTAACGCACCGTGTGTGATTATATAATATACGCAGCGTTATACCCAGTAACGCACGGTGTGTGATTATATAATATACACAGCGTTATACCCAGTAACGCACGGTGTGTGATTCTATAATATACGCAGGGTTATACCCAGTAACACACGTTGTGTGATTATATAATATACACAGCGTTATTCCCTGTAACACACGGCGTGTTATTATATAATATACACAGCGTTATACCCAGTAACGCACGGTGTGTTATTGTATAATATACACAGCGTTATACCAAGTAACGCATGGTTTGTAATTATATAATATGCACAGCGATATACCCAGTAACGCATTGTGTGTGATTATACAATATACACAGCGTTATACCCAGTAACGCACGGTATGTTATTATATACAATTCACAGCGTTATACCCAGTAACGCACGGTGTGTGATTATATAAAATACACAGCGTTATACCCAGTAACGCACGGTGTGTGATTATGTAATATACACAGCGTTATACCCATTAACGCACGGTGTGTGATTATATAACATACTCAGCGTTATACCCAGTAACGCACGGTATGTGAATATATACTATACACAGCGTTATACCCAGTAACGCACGGTGTGTGATTATATAATATACTCAGCATTATTCCCAGTAATGCACGGTGTGTGCTTATATAATATACACAGCGTTATACCCAGTAACGCACGGTGACTGATTATATATTATACACAGCGTTATACCCAGTAACGCACAGTGTCTTATTATATAATATACACAGCGTTATACCCAGTAACGCACGGTGTGTGATTATATAATATACACAGAGTTATATGCTGTAACGCAAGGTGTGTGATTACATAATATACACAGCGTTATACCCAGTAACGCACGGTGTGTGATTATATAATATACGAAGGGTTATACACATTAACGCACGGTGTGTGATTATATAATATACACAGCGTTATAGCCAGTAACTCACGGTGAGTGATTATATAATATACACAGCATTATACACAGGAACGCACGGTGTGTGATTATATAATATACACAGCGTTATACCCAGTAACGCACGGTGTGTGATTATATAATATACACAGCGTTATACCCAGTAACGCACCGTGTGCGATTATATAGTATACACGGCATTATACCCAGTAACGCACGGTGTGTGCTTCTATAATATACACAGCGTTATACCCAGTAACGCACGGTGTGTGATTACATAATATACACAGCGTTATACCCAGTAACGCACCGTGTGTGATTATATAATATACACAGCGTTAAACCCAGTAACGCACGGTGTTTGATTATATTATATACACAGCGTTATACAAAGTAACGCACGGCGTCTGATTATATAATATACACAGCGTTGTACCCAGTAACGCACGGGGAGTGATTATATAATATACACAGCGTACACCCAGTAACGCTCGGTGTGTGATTAAATAATATACACAGCGTTATACCCAGTAACGCACGGTGTGTGATTATATAATATACACAGCGTTATACCCAATAACGCACGGTGTGTGATTAAATAAAATACACAGCGTTATACCCAGTAAAGCACGGTGTGTGATTATATAATATACACAGCGTTATACCCAGTAACGCACGGTGAGTGATTATATAATATACACAGCGTGATAACCAGTAACGCACGGTGAGTGATTATATAATATACACAGCATTACACCCAGTAACGCACGGTGTGTGATTAAAAAATATACACAGCGTTATACCCAGTAACGCGCGGTGTGTTATTATATAAAATACACAGTATTATACCCAGTAACGCACCGTGTGTGATTATATAATATAGACAGCGTTATACCCAGTAACGCAAGGTGAGTGATTATATAATGTACACAGCGTAATACCCAGTAACGCACGGTGTGTGATTATATAATAAAAACAGTGTTATACCCAGTAACGCACGGTGTGTGATTATATAATATACACAGCGTAATACCCAGTAACGCACGGTGTGTTATTATATATTATACACAGCGTTATACCCAGTAATGCACGGTGTGTGATTATATAATATACACAGCAATATACCCAGTAACGCACGGTGTGTGATTATATAATGTACACAGCATTATACCCAGTAACGCACGGTGTTTTATTATAAAATGTACACAGCGTTATACCCAGTAATGCACGGTGTGTGATTATATAATATACGCAGCGTTATACCCAGTAACGCACGGTGTGTTATTATATAATATACACAGCGTTATAACCTGTAACACACGGTGTGTGATTATATAATATACACAGCGTTATACCCAGTAACGCACGGTCTGTGATTATATAATATACACAGCCTTATACCCAGTAAGGCACGGTGTGTGATTATATAATATACATAGCGTTATACCAAGTAACGCACGGTGTGTGATTATATAATATACACAGCGTTATACCCAGTAACGCACGGTGTGTGATTATATAATTTACGCAGCATTATACCCAGTAACGCACGGTGTATTATTATAAAATACACACAGCATTATAGCCAGTAACGCACGGTGTGTGATTATATAATATACACAGCGTAATATCCAGTAACGAACGATGTGTGATTATATAATATACTCAGCGTTATACCCAGTAACGCACGGTGTGTGATTATATAATATACTCAGCGTTATACCCAGAAACGCACGGTGTGTGATTATATAATATACACAGCGTTATACCAAGTAACGCACGGTGTGTGATTATATAATATACGCAGCGTTATACCCGGTAACGCAAAGTGTGTTATTATATAGTATACACAGCTTTAAACCCAGAAACGCACAGTGTGTGATTATATAATATACGCAGCCTTATACCCACTAACGCAAGGTGTGTGATTATATAATATACACAGCGTTATACCCAGTAACGCACGGTGTGTGATTATATAATATACGCACTGTTAGACCCAGTAACGCAAGTTGTGTGATTATATAATATACACAGCGTTATACCCAGTAACGCACGGCGTGTTATTATATAATATACACAGCGTTTTACCCAGTAACGCACGGTGTGTTATTATATAATATACACAGCGTGATAACAGGTAATGCACGGTGTGTGATTATATAATATACACAGCGTTATACCCAGTAACGCACGGTGTGTGATTATATAATATACACAGCGTTATACCCAGTAACGAACGGTGTGTTATTATATACAATACACAGCGTTATACCCAGTAACGCACGGTGTGTGATTATATAATATACACAGCGTTATACCCAGTAACGCACGGTGTGTGATTATATAATATACACATCGTTATACCCAGTAACGCACGGTGTGTGATTATATAACATACTCAGTGTTATACCCAGTAACGCACGGTGTGTGATTATATACTATACACAGCGATATACCCAGTAACGCACGGTGTGTGATTATATAATATACTCAGCGTTATTCCCAGTAACGCACGGTGTGTGATTATATAATATACACAGCGTTATACCCAGTAACGCACAGTGTGTGATTATATAATGTACACAGAGTTATACCCTGTAACACACGGTGTGTTATTATTTAATATATACAACATTATACCCAGTAACGCACGGTGTGTGGTTATATAATATACACATCGTTATACCCAGTAACGCACGATGTGTGATTATATAATATACACAGCGTTATACCCAGTAACGCACGGTGTGTTATTATATAACATACACAGCGTTATACCCAGTAACGCACGGTGTGTGATTATATAATGTACACAGCGTTATACCCTGTAACACACGGTGTGTTATTATTTAATATATACAACATTATACCCAGTAACGCACGGTGTGTGGTTATATAACATACACATCGTTATACCCAGTAACGCACGATGTGTGATTATATAATATACACAGCGTTATACACATTAACGCACGGTGTGTTATTATATAACATACACAGCGTTATACCCAGTAACGCACGGTGTTTGATTATATAATATACACAGCGTTATACCCAGTAACGCACGGTGTGTGATTATATAATATTCACAGCGTTATACCCAGGAACGCACGGTGTGTGATTATATAATATAAACAGCGTTATACCCAGGAACGCACGGTGTGTGATTATATAATATACACAGCGTTATACCCAGTAACGCACGGTGTGTGATTATATAATATACACAGCGTTATACCCAGTAACGCACGGTGTGTTATTAAATAATATATACAACATTATTCCCAGTAACATACGTGTGTGATTATATAATATACACAGCGTTATACCCAGTAACGCACGGTGTGTGATTATATAATATACACAGCGTTATACCCAGTAACGCACGGTGTGTTATTATATAATATACACAGCGTTATACCCAGTAACGCACGGTGTGTGATTATATAATATACACCGCGTTATACACAGTAACGCACGGTGTGTGATTATATAATATATACAGCGTTATACCCAATAACGCACGGTGTGTGATTATATAATATCCACAGCGTTATACCCAGTAACGCACGGTTTGTGATTATATAATATACACAGCGTTATACACAGTAACGCACGGTGTGTGATTATATAATATACACAGCGTTATACCCAGTAACTCACGGTGAATGATTATATAATATACACAGCGTTATACACAGTAACGCACGGTGTGTGATTATATAATATACTCAGCGTTATACCCAGTAACGCACGGTGTGTGATTATATAAATACACAGCATTATACCCAGTAACGCACGGTGTGTGATTATATAATATACACAGCATTATACCCAGTAACGCACGGTGTGTTCTTCTATAATATATACAGCGTTATACCCAGTAACGCACGGTGAGTGATTATATAATACACACAGCGTTATACCCAGTAACGCACGGTGTGTGATTATATAATATACACAGCGTTATACCCAGTAACGCACGGTGTGTGATTATATAATATAAATAGCGAATTACCCAGTAAAGGACGGTGTGTGATTACATAATATAGACGGCGTTATACCCAGTAAAGCACGGTTTGTGATTATATAATATACACGGCGTTATACCCAGCAACGCACGGTGTGTGATTATATAATATACACGGCGTTATACCCAGTAACGCATGGTGTGTGATTATATAACATACACGGCGTTATTCCAAGTAACGCACGGTGTGTGATTATATAATATACACAGCGTTATACCCAGTAACGCACGGAGTGTGATTATATATTATACACAGCGTTACACCTATTAACGCACGGTGTGTGATTATAAAATATACAAAGCATTACACCCAGTAACGCACGGTGTGTGATTATATAATTTACACAGCGTTATACCCAAGAACGCACGGTGTGTGATTATATAATATACACAGCGTTATACCCAGTAACGCACGGTGTGTTATTATATAATATACAGAGCGTTATACCCAGTAACGCACGGTGTGTGATTATGTAATATACACAGCAATATACCCAGTAACGCACGGTGTGTGATTATATAATAAACACAGCGTTATACCCAGTAACGCACGGTGTGTGATTATATAATATACACAGCATTATACCCAGTAAAGCACGGTGTGTGATTATATAATATATACAGCGTTATTCAAAGTAACGCATGGTGTGAGATTATATGTTATACACAGCGTTATACCCAGTAACGCACGGTGTGTGATTATATAATATGCACAGCGTTATACCCAGTAATGCACGGTGTGTGATTATATAATATAAACAGCGTTACACCCAGTAACGCACGGTGTGTGATTATATAACATACACAGCGTTATACCCAGTAACGCACGGTGTGTGATTTTATAATTTACACAGCGTTATACCCAGTAACGCACGGTGTGTGATTATATAATATACACAGCCTTATATCCAGTAACGCACGGTGTGTGATTATATAATATATACAGCGTTCTACCCAGTAACGCACGGTTTGTGATTATGTAATATACACAGCGTTATACCCAGTAACGCACGGTGTGTGATTATATAATATACACAGCGCTATTCCCAGTAACGCACGCTGTTTGTTTATATAATATACACATCATTATACCCTGTAACGCAAGTTGTGTGATTATTTAATATACACAGCTTTATACCCAGTAACGCACGGTGTGTGATTATGTAACATACACAGCATAATACACAGTAACGCACGGTGTGTGATTATATAATGTACAAGCGTAATAACCAGTAACGCACGGTTTGTGATTATATAATATACACAGCGTTATACCAAATAATGCATGGTGTGAGATTATATAATATACAAAGCGTAATACCCAGTAACGCATGGCGTGCGATTATATAATGTACACAGCGTTATTCCCAGTAACGCACGTGTGTGATTATATAATTTAAAGTGTGTTATACCCAGTAACGCACGGCGTGCGATTATATAATATAAACAGCGTTATACCCAGTAATGAACGGTGTGTGATTATATACTATAAAGTATGTTATACCCAGTAACGCACGCTGTGCGATTATATAATATACACAGCGTTATACCCAGTAACGCACGGTGTGTTATTATATAATATACACTGCGTTATACCCAGTTATGATCGGTGTGTTATTATAAAATATACACAGCGTTATACCCAGTAATGCACGGTGTGTGATTATATAATATACACAGCGTTTTACCCAGTAACGCACGGTGTGTGATTATATAATATACGCAGCGTTATACCCAGTTATGCACGGTGTGTGATTGTATAATATACACAGCGTCATACCCAGTAACGCACGGTGTCTGATTATATAATATACACAGCGTTATACCCAATAACACACGGTATGTGATTATATAATATACACAGCGTCATACCCAGTAACGCACGGTGTGTGATTATATAATATACACAGCGTTATACCCAGTAACGCACGGTGTGTGATTATAGAATATACACAGCGTTATACCCAGTACGGCACGGTTTGTGATTATATAATATACACAGCGTTATCCCAGTTATGCACGGTGTGTGATTATATAATATACACAGCGTTATACCCAGTAATGCACGGTGTGTGATTGTATAATATATACAGCGTTGTACCCAGTAACGCAAGGTGTGTCATTATATAATATACACAGCGTTATACCTAGTAACGCACGGTGTGTGATTATATAATATACACAGCGTTATACCCAGTAACGCGCGGTGTGTGAATATATAATATATACAGCGTTATACCCATTAACGCACGGTGTGTGATTATATAATATACACAGCGTTGTACCCAGTAACGCACGGTGTGCGATTATATAATATACACAGCGTTATACCCAGTAACGCACGGTGTGTGATTATATAATATACACAGCGTTATAACCAGTAACGCACGGTGTTTGATTATATAATATACACATTGTAATACCCAGTAACACAGGCTGTGTTATTATATAATATACACAGCGTTATACCCAGTAACGCACGGTGTGTGATTATATAATATATTCATCGTTATACCCAGTTATGCAGGGTGTGTGATTATATAATATGTACATCGTTATACCCAGTAATGCACGGTGTGTGATTATATAATATACACAGCGTTATACACGGTAACTCACGGTGTGTGATTATATAATATACACAGCGTTATACCCAGTAACGCACGGTGTGTGATTATATAATAAACACAGCGTTATACCCAGTGACGCACGGTGTGTGATTATATAATATACACAGCGTTATACCCAATAACGCACGGTGTGTGATTATATAATATACAAAGCGTTATACCCAGTAACGCACGGTGTGTGATTCTATAATATATACAGCGTTATACCCAGAAACGCACGGTGTGTGATTATATAATATATACATCGTTAGACACAGTAACGCACGGTGTGTTATTATATAATATATAAAGCGTTATACCCAGTAACACACGGTGTGTGATTATATAATATACAAAGCGTTATACACGGTAACGCACGGTGTGTGATTATATAACATCCACAGCGTTATACCCAGTAACGCACAGTGTGCGATTATATAATATACACAGCGTTATACCCAGTAACGCACGGTGTGTGATTATGTAATATACACAGCGTTATACCCAATTACGCACGGTGTGTGATTATATAATATATACAGCGTTATACCCAGTAACGCACGGTGTGTGGTTATATAATATACACATCGTTATACCCAGTAACGCACGATGTGTGATTATATAATATACACAGCGTTATACCCAGTAACGCACGGTGTGTTATTATATAACATACACAGCGTTATACCCAGTAACGCACGGTGTGTGATTATATAATGTACACAGCGTTATACCCTGTAACACACGGTGTGTTATTATTTAATATATACAACATTATACCCAGTAACGCACGGTGTGTGGTTATATAACATACACATCGTTATACCCAGTAACGCACGATGTGTGATTATATAATATACACAGCGTTATACACATTAACGCACGGTGTGTTATTATATAACATACACAGCGTTATACCCAGTAACGCACGGTGTGTGATTATATAATATACACAGCGTTATACCCAGTAACGCACGGTGTGTGATTATATAATATTCACAGCGTTATACCCAGGAACGCACGGTGTGTGATTATATAATATAAACAGCGTTATACCCAGGAACGCACGGTGTGTGATTATATAATATACACAGCGTTATACCCAGTAACGCACGGTGTGTGATTATATAATATACACAGCGTTATACCCAGTAACGCACGGTGTGTTATTAAATAATATATACAACATTATTCCCAGTAACATACGTGTGTGATTATATAATATACACAGCGTTATACCCAGTAACGCACGGTGTGTGATTATATAATATACACAGCGTCATACCCAGTAACGCACGGTGTGTTATTATATAATATACACAGCGTTATACCCAGTAACGCACGGTGTGTGATTATATAATATACACCGCGTTATACACAGTAACGCACGGTGTGTGATTATATAATATATACAGCGTTATACCCAATAACGCACGGTGTGTGATTATATAATATCCACAGCGTTATACCCAGTAACGCACGGTTTGTGATTATATAATATACACAGCGTTATACACAGTAACGCACGGTGTGTGATTATATAATATACACAGCGTTATACCCAGTAACTCACGGTGAATGATTATATAATATACACAGCGTTATACACAGTAACGCACGGTGTGTGATTATATAATATACTCAGCGTTATACCCAGTAACGCACGGTGTGTGATTATATAAATACACAGCATTATACCCAGTAACGCACGGTGTGTGATTATATAATATACACAGCATTATACCCAGTAACGCACGGTGTGTTCTTCTATAATATATACAGCGTTATACCCAGTAACGCACGGTGAGTGATTATATAATACACACAGCGTTATACCCAGTAACGCACGGTGTGTGATTATATAATATACACAGCGTTATACCCAGTAACGCACGGTGTGTGATTATATAATATAAATAGCGAATTACCCAGTAAAGGACGGTGTGTGATTACATAATATAGACGGCGTTATACCCAGTAAAGCACGGTTTGTGATTATATAATATACACGGCGTTATACCCAGCAACGCACGGTGTGTGATTATATAATATACACGGCGTTATACCCAGTAACGCATGGTGTGTGATTATATAACATACACGGCGTTATTCCAAGTAACGCACGGTGTGTGATTATATAATATACACAGCGTTATACCCAGTAACGCACGGAGTGTGATTATATATTATACACAGCGTTACACCTATTAACGCACGGTGTGTGATTATAAAATATACAAAGCATTACACCCAGTAACGCACGGTGTGTGATTATATAATTTACACAGCGTTATACCCAAGAACGCACGGTGTGTGATTATATAATATACACAGCGTTATACCCAGTAACGCACGGTGTGTTATTATATAATATACAGAGCGTTATACCCAGTAACGCACGGTGTGTGATTATGTAATATACACAGCAATATACCCAGTAACGCACGGTGTGTGATTATATAATAAACACAGCGTTATACCCAGTAACGCACGGTGTGTGATTATATAATATACACAGCATTATACCCAGTAAAGCACGGTGTGTGATTATATAATATATACAGCGTTATTCAAAGTAACGCATGGTGTGAGATTATATGTTATACACAGCGTTATACCCAGTAACGCACGGTGTGTGATTATATAATATGCACAGCGTTATACCCAGTAATGCACGGTGTGTGATTATATAATATAAACAGCGTTACACCCAGTAACGCACGGTGTGTGATTATATAACATACACAGCGTTATACCCATTAACGCACGGTGTGTGATTTTATAATTTACACAGCGTTATACCCAGTAACGCACGGTGTGTGATTATATAATATACACAGCATTATATCCAGTAACGCACGGTGTGTGATTATATAATATATACAGCGTTCTACCCAGTAACGCACGGTTTGTGATTATGTAATATACACAGCGTTATACCCAGTAACGCACGGTGTGTGATTATATAATATACACAGCGCTATTCCCAGTAACGCACGCTGTTTGTTTATATAATATACACATCATTATACCCTGTAACGCAAGTTGTGTGATTATATAATATACACAGCTTTATACCCAGTAACGCACGGTGTGTGATTATGTAACATACACAGCATAATACACAGTAACGCACGGTGTGTGATTATATAATGTACAAGCGTAATAACCAGTAACGCACGGTTTGTGATTATATAATATACACAGCGTTATACCAAATAATGCATGGTGTGAGATTATATAATATACAAAGCGTAATACCCAGTAACGCATGGCGTGCGATTATATAATGTACACAGCGTTATTCCCAGTAACGCACGTGTGTGATTATATAATTTAAAGTGTGTTATACCCAGTAACGCACGGCGTGCGATTATATAATATAAACAGCGTTATACCCAGTAATGAACGGTGTGTGATTATATACTATAAAGTATGTTATACCCAGTAACGCACGCTGTGCGATTATATAATATACACAGCGTTATACCCAGTAACGCACGGTGTGTTATTATATAATATACACTGCGTTATACCCAGTTATGATCGGTGTGTTATTATAAAATATACACAGCATTATACCCAGTAATGCACGGTGTGTGATTATATAATATACACAGCGTTTTACCCAGTAACGCACGGTGTGTGATTATATAATATACGCAGCGTTATACCCAGTTATGCACGGTGTGTGATTGTATAATATACACAGCGTCATACCCAGTAACGCACGGTGTCTGATTATATAATATACACAGCGTTATACCCAATAACACACGGTATGTGATTATATAATATACACAGCGTCATACCCAGTAACGCACGGTGTGTGATTATATAATATACACAGCGTTATACCCAGTAACGCACGGTGTGTGATTATAGAATATACACAGCGTTATACCCAGTACGGCACGGTTTGTGATTATATAATATACACAGCGTTATCCCAGTTATGCACGGTGTGTGATTATATAATATACACAGCGTTATACCCAGTAATGCACGGTGTGTGATTGTATAATATATACAGCGTTGTACCCAGTAACGCAAGGTGTGTCATTATATAATATACACAGCGTTATACCTAGTAACGCACGGTGTGTGATTATATAATATACACAGCGTTATACCCAGTAACGCGCGGTGAGTGAATATATAATATATACAGCGTTATACCCATTAACGCACGGTGTGTGATTATATAATATACACAGCGTTGTACCCAGTAACGCACGGTGTGCGATTATATAATATACACAGCGTTATACCCAGTAACGCACGGTGTGTGATTATATAATATACACAGCGTTATAACCAGTAACGCACGGTGTTTGATTATATAATATACACATTGTAATACCCAGTAACACAGGCTGTGTTATTATATAATATACACAGCGTTATACCCAGTAACGCACGGTGTGTGATTATATAATATATTCATCGTTATACCCAGTTATGCAGGGTGTGTGATTATATAATATGTACATCGTTATACCCAGTAATGCACGGTGTGTGATTATATAATATACACAGCGTTATACACGGTAACTCACGGTGTGTGATTATATAATATACACAGCGTTATACCCAGTAACGCACGGTGTGTGATTATATAATAAACACAGCGTTATACCCAGTGACGCACGGTGTGTGATTATATAATAAACACAGCGTTATACCCAATAACGCACGGTGTGTGATTATATAATATACAAAGCGTTATACCCAGTAACGCACGGTGTGTGATTCTATAATATATACAGCGTTATACCCAGAAACGCACGGTGTGTGATTATATAATATATACATCGTTAGACACAGTAACGCACGGTATGTTATTATATAATATATAAAGCGTTATACCCAGTAACACACGGTGTGTGATTATATAATATACAAAGCGTTATACACGGTAACGCACGGTGTGTGATTATATAACATACACAGCGTTATACCCAGTAACGCACAGTGTGCGATTATATAATATACACAGCGTTATACCCAGTAACGCACGGTGTGTGATTATGTAATATACACAGCGTTATACCCAATTACGCACGGTGTGTGATTATATAATATATACAGCGTTATACCCAGTAACGCACGGTGTGTGATTATGTAATATACACAGCGTCATACCCAGTAACGCACGGTGTGTGATAATATAATATACACAGCGTTATACCCAGTAACGCACGGTGTTTGATTATATAAAATACACATCATTATACCCTGTAACGCAAGTCGTGTGATTATATAATATACACAGCGTTATACACCGTAATGCACGGTTGTGATTATACTATATACACAGCGTTATACCCGGTAACGCACGGTGTGTGATTATATAATATACACAGCGTTATACCCAGTAACGCACGGTGTGTGACTATGTAATATACACAGCGTTATACCCAGTAACGCACGGTGTGTGATTATATAATATACACAGCATTATACTCAGTAACGCACGGTGTGTGATTATATACTATACACAGCGTTATACCGTGTAACGCACGGTGTGTGATTATATAATATACACAGCGTTATACCCAGTAATGCACGGTGTGTGATTATATAATATACACAGCGTTATACTCAGTAACGCACGGTGTGTGATTATATAATATACACAGCGTTATACCCAGTAACGCACGGTGTGTGATTATATAAAATATACAGCGTTATACACAGTAACGCACGGTGTGTGATTATGTAATATACACAGCGTTATACCCAGTAACGCACGGTGTGTGATTATATAATATACACAGCGTTATACTCAGTAACGCACGGTGTGTGATTATATAATATACACAGCGTTATACCCTGTAACGCACGGTGTGTGATTATATAAAATATACAGCGTTATTCCCAGTAACGCACGGTTTGTTATTATATAACATACAAAGCATAATACCCAGTAACGCACGGTGTGTGATTATATAATGTAGAAGCGTAATACCCAGTAACGCACGGTTTGTGATTATATAATATACACAGCGTTATACCCAATAATGCAAGGTTGTTATTATATAATATACACAGCGTTATACCCAGTAACGCATGGTGTGTGATTATATAATATACACAGCGTTATTCCCAGGAACGCACGGTGTGTGATTATATAATATAAACAGCGTTATACCCAATAACGCACGGTGTGTTATTATATAATATACAGAGCGTTATACCCAGTAACGCACGGTGTGTGATAATATAATATACAAAGCGTTATACCCAGGAACGCACGGTGTGCGATTATATAATATACACAGCGGTATACCCAGTAACGCACGGTGTGTTATTATATAATATACACAGCGTTATACCCAGTAATGCACGGTTTGTTATTATATAATATACACAGCGTTATACCCAGGAACGCACGGTGTGTGATTATATAATATACACAGCGTTATACCCAGTAACGCACGGTGTGCTATTATATAATATACACAGCATTATACCAAGTAACGCATGGTGTGTGATTATATAATATGCACAGCGATATACCTTGTAACGCACGGTGTGTGATTATATAATATACACAGCGTTATACCCAGTAACGAACGGTGTGTTATTATATACAATACACAGCGTTATACCCAGTAACGCACGGTGTGTGATTATATAATATACACAGCGTTATACCCAGTAACGCACGGTGTGTGATTATATAATATACACATCGTTATACCCAGTAACGCACGGTGTGTGATTATATAACATACTCAGTGTTATACCCAGTAACGCACGGTGTGTGATTATATACTATACACAGCGATATACCCAGTAACGCACGGTGTGTGATTATATAATATACTCAGCGTTATTCCCAGTAACGCACGGTGTGTGATTATATAATATACACAGCGTTATACCCAGTAACGCACATTGTGTGATTATATAATGTACACAGCGTTATACCCTGTAACACACGGTGTGTTATTATTTAATATATACAACATTATACCCAGTAACGCACGGTGTGTGGTTATATAATATACACATCGTTATACCCAGTAACGCACGATGTGTGATTATATAATATACACAGCGTTATACCCAGTAACGCACGGTGTGTTATTATATAACATACACAGCGTTATACCCAGTAACGCACGGTGTGTGATTATATAATGTACACAGCGTTATACCCTGTAACACACGGTGTGTTATTATTTAATATATACAACATTATACCCAGTAACGCACGGTGTGTGGTTATATAACATACACATCGTTATACCCAGTAACGCACGATGTGTGATTATATAATATACACAGCGTTATACACATTAACGCACGGTGTGTTATTATATAACATACACAGCGTTATACCCAGTAACGCACGGTGTGTGATTATATAATATACACAGCGTTATACCCAGTAACGCACGGTGTGTGATTATATAATATTCACAGCGTTATACCCAGGAACGCACGGTGTGTGATTATATAATATAAACAGCGTTATACCCAGGAACGCACGGTGTGTGATTATATAATATACACAGCGTTATAACCAGTAACGCACGGTGTGTGATTATATAATATACACAGCGTTATACCCAGTAACGCACGGTGTGTTATTAAATAATATATACAACATTATTCCCAGTAACATACGTGTGTGATTATATAATATACACAGCGTTATACCCAGTAACGCACGGTGTGTGATTATATAATATACACAGCGTTATACCCAGTAACGCACGGTGTGTTATTATATAATATACACAGCGTTATACCCAGTAACGCACGGTGTGTGATTATATAATATACACCGCGTTATACACAGTAACGCACGGTGTGTGATTATATAATATATACAGCGTTATACCCAATAACGCACGGTGTGTGATTATATAATATCCACAGCGTTATACCCAGTAACGCACGGTTTGTGATTATATAATATACACAGCGTTATACACAGTAACGCACGGTGTGTGATTATATAATATACACAGCGTTATACCCAGTAACTCACGGTGAATGATTATATAATATACACAGCGTTATACACAGTAACGCACGGTGTGTGATTATATAATATACTCAGCGTTATACCCAGTAACGCACGGTGTGTGATTATATAAATACACAGCATTATACCCAGTAACGCACGGTGTGTGATTATATAATATACACAGCATTATACCCAGTAACGCACGGTGTGTTCTTCTATAATATATACAGCGTTATACCCAGTAACGCACGGTGAGTGATTATATAATACACACAGCGTTATACCCAGTAACGCACGGTGTGTGATTATATAATATACACAGCGTTATACCCAGTAACGCACGGTGTGTGATTATATAATATAAATAGCGAATTACCCAGTAAAGGACGGTGTGTGATTACATAATATAGACGGCGTTATACCCAGTAAAGCACGGTTTGTGATTATATAATATACACGGCGTTATACCCAGCAACGCACGGTGTGTGATTATATAATATACACGGCGTTATACCCAGTAACGCATGGTCTGTGATTATATAACATACACGGCGTTATTCCAAGTAACGCACGGTGTGTGATTATATAATATACACAGCGTTATACCCAGTAACGCACGGAGTGTGATTATATATTATACACAGCGTTACACCTATTAACGCACGGTGTGTGATTATAAAATATACAAAGCATTACACCCAGTAACGCACGGTGTGTGATTATATAATTTACACAGCGTTATACCCAAGAACGCACGGTGTGTGATTATATAATATACACAGCGTTATACCCAGTAACGCACGGTGTGTTATTATATAATATACAGAGCGTTATACCCAGTAACGCACGGTGTGTGATTATGTAATATACACAGCAATATACCCAGTAACGCACGGTGTGTGATTATATAATAAACACAGCGTTATACCCAGTAACGCACGGTGTGTGATTATATAATATACACAGCATTATACCCAGTAAAGCACGGTGTGTGATTATATAATATATACAGCGTTATTCAAAGTAACGCATGGTGTGAGATTATATGTTATACACAGCGTTATACCCAGTAACGCACGGTGTGTGATTATATAATATGCACAGCGTTATACCCAGTAATGCACGGTGTGTGATTATATAATATAAACAGCGTTACACCCAGTAACGCACGGTGTGTGATTATATAACATACACAGCGTTATACCCAGTAACGCACGGTGTGTGATTTTATAATTTACACAGCGTTATACCCAGTAACGCACGGTGTGTGATTATATAATATACACAGCATTATATCCAGTAACGCACGGTGTGTGATTATATAATATATACAGCGTTCTACCCAGTAACGCACGGTTTGTGATTATGTAATATACACAGCGTTATACCCAGTAACGCACGGTGTGTGATTATATAATATACACAGCGCTATTCCCAGTAACGCACGCTGTTTGTTTATATAATATACACATCATTATACCCTGTAACGCAAGTTGTGTGATTATATAATATACACAGCTTTATACCCAGTAACGCACGGTGTGTGATTATGTAACATACACAGCATAATACACAGTAACGCACGGTGTGTGATTATATAATGTACAAGCGTAATAACCAGTAACGCACGGTTTGTGATTATATAATATACACAGCGTTATACCAAATAATGCATGGTGTGAGATTATATAATATACAAAGCGTAATACCCAGTAACGCATGGCGTGCGATTATATAATGTACACAGCGTTATTCCCAGTAACGCACGAGTGTGATTATATAATTTAAAGTGTGTTATACCCAGTAACGCACGGCGTGCGATTATATAATATAAACAGCGTTATACCCAGTAATGAACGGTGTGTGATTATATACTATAAAGTATGTTATACCCAGTAACGCACGCTGTGCGATTATATAATATACACAGCGTTATACCCAGTAACGCACGGTGTGTTATTATATAATATACACTGCGTTATACCCAGTTATGATCGGTGTGTTATTATAAAATATACACAGCGTTATACCCGGTAATGCACGGTGTGTGATTATATAATATACACAGCGTTTTACCCAGTAACGCACGGTGTGTGATTATATAATATACGCAGCGTTATACCCAGTTATGCACGGTGTGTGATTGTATAATATACACAGCGTCATACCCAGTAACGCACGGTGTCTGATTATATAATATACACAGCGTTATACCCAATAACACACGGTATGTGATTATATAATATACACAGCGTCATACCCAGTAACGCACGGTGTGTGATTATATAATATACACAGCGTTATACCCAGTAACGCACGGTGTGTGATTATAGAATATACACAGCGTTATACCCAGTACGGCACGGTTTCTGATTATATAATATACACAGCGTTATCCCAGTTATGCACGGTGTGTGATTATATAATATACACAGCGTTATACCCAGTAATGCACGGTGTGTGATTGTATAATATATACAGCGTTGTACCTAGTAACGCAAGGTGTGTCATTATATAATATACACAGCGTTATACCTAGTAACGCACGGTGTGTGATTATATAATATACACAGCGTTATACCCAGTAACGCGCAGTGTGTGAATATATAATATATACAGCGTTATACCCATTAACGCACGGTGTGTGATTATATAATATACACAGCGTTGTACCCAGTAACGCACGGTGTGCGATTATATAATATACACAGCGTTATACCCAGTAACGCACGGTGTGTGATTATATAATATACACAGCGTTATAACCAGTAACGCACGGTGTTTGATTATATAATATACACATTGTAATACCCAGTAACACAGGCTGTGTTATTATATAATATACACAGCGTTATACCCAGTAACGCACGGTGTGTGATTATATAATATATTCATCGTTATACCCAGTTATGCAGGGTGTGTGATTATATAATATGTACATCGTTATACCCAGTAATGCACGGTGTGTGATTATATAATATACACAGCGTTATACACGGTAACTCACGGTGTGTGATTATATAATATACACAGCGTTATACCCAGTAACGCACGGTGTGTGATTATATAATAAACACAGCGTTATACCCAGTGACGCACGGTGTGTGATTATATAATATACACAGCGTTATACCCAATAACGCACGGTGTGTGATTATATAATATACAAAGCGTTATACCCAGTAACGCACGGTGTGTGATTCTATAATATATACAGCGTTATACCCAGAAACGCACGGTGTGTGATTATATAATATATACATCGTTAGACACAGTAACGCACGGTGTGTTATTATATAATATATAAAGCGTTATACCCAGTAACACACGGTGTGTGATTATATAATATACAAAGCGTTATACACGGTAACGCACGGTGTGTGATTATATAACATACACAGCGTTATACCCAGTAACGCACAGTGTGCGATTATATAATATACACAGCGTTATACCCAGTAACGCACGGTGTGTGATTATGTAATATACACAGCGTTATACCCAATTACGCACGGTGTGTGATTATATAATATATACAGCGTTATACCCAGTAACGCACGGTGTGTGATTATGTAATATACACAGCGTCATACCCAGTAACGCACGGTGTGTGATAATATAATATACACAGCGTTATACCCAGTAACGCACGGTGTTTGATTATATAAAATACACATCATTATACCCTGTAACGCAAGTCGTGTGATTATATAATATACACAGCGTTATACACCGTAATGCACGGTTGTGATTATACTATATACACAGCGTTATACCCGGTAACGCACGGTGTGTGATTATATAATATACACAGCGTTATACCCAGTAACGCACGGTGTGTGACTATGTAATATACACAGCGTTATACCCAGTAACGCACGGTGTGTGATTATATAATATACACAGCGTTATACTCAGTAACGCACGGTGTGTGATTATATACTATACACAGCGTTATACCGTGTAACGCACGGTGTGTGATTATATAATATACACAGCGTTATACCCAGTAATGCACGGTGTGTGATTATATAATATACACAGCGTTATACTCAGTAACGCACGGTGTGTGATTATATAATATACACAGCGTTATACCCAGTAACGCACGGTGTGTGATTATATAAAATATACAGCGTTATACACAGTAACGCACGGTGTGTGATTATGTAATATACACAGCGTTATACCCAGTAACGCACGGTGTGTGATTATATAATATACACAGCGTTATACTCAGTAACGCACGGTGTGTGATTATACAATATACACAGCGTTATACCCAGTAACGCACGGTGTGTGATTATATAAAATATACAGCGTTATTCCCAGTAACGCACGGTTTGTTATTATATAACATACAAAGCATAATACCCAGTAACGCACGGTGTGTGATTATATAATGTAGAAGCGTAATACCCAGTAACGCACGGTTTGTGATTATATAATATACACAGCGTTATACCCAATAATGCAAGGTTGTTATTATATAATATACACAGCGTTATACCCAGTAACGCATGGTGTGTGATTATATAATATACACAGTGTTATTCCCAGGAACGCACGGTGTGTGATTATATAATATAAACAGCGTTATACCCAATAACGCACGGTGTGTTATTATATAATATACAGAGCGTTATACCCAGTAACGCACGGTGTGTGATAATATAATATACACAGCGTTATACCCAGGAACGCACGGTGTGCGATTATATAATATACACAGCGGTATACCCAGTAACGCACGGTGTGTTATTATATAATATACACAGCGTTATACCCAGTAATGCACGGTTTGTTATTATATAATATACACAGCGTTATACCCAGGAACGCACGGTGTGTGATTATATAATATACAAAGCGTTATACCCAGTAACGCTCGGTGTGCGATTATATAATATACACAGCGTTATTCCCAGTAACGCATGGTGTGTGATTATATAATATACACAGCGTTATACCCAGTAACGCACTGTATGTGATTATATAATATACACAGCGTTATTCCAGTTATGTACGGTGTGTGATTATATAATATACACAGCGTTATACCCAGTAATGCACGGTGTGTGATTGTATAATATATACAGCGTTGTACCCAGTAACGCACGGTGTGTGATTATATAATATACACAGCGTTATACATAGTAACGCACGGTGTGTGATTATATAATATACACAGCGTTATACCCAGTAACGCACGGTTTGTGTATATATAATATATACAGCGTTATTCCCAGTAACGCACGGTGTGTGATTATATAATATACACAGCGTTATACCCAGTTACGCACGGTGTGTGAATATATAATATACACAGCGTTATACGCAGTAATGCACGGTGTGTGATTATATAATATATACAGTGTTGTACCCAGTAACGCACGGTGTGTGATCATGTAATATACACAGCGTTATACCCAGTAACGCACGATGTGCGATTATATAATATACACAGCGTTATACCCAGTAACGCACGGTGCGAGATTATATAATATACACAGCGTTATACCCAGGTACGCACGGTGTGTGATTATATAATATACACAGCGTTATACCCAGTAACGCACGGTGTGTTATTATATAATATACACAGCGTTATACCCATTAACGCATGGTTTGTTATTATATAATATACACAGCGTTATACCCAGTTAAGCACGGTGTGTGATTATATAATATGCACAGCGTTATACCCAGTGACGCACGGTGTGCGATTATATAATATACACAGCGTTATACCCAGTAACGCACGCTGTGTGATTATATAATATACACAGCGTTATACCCAGTAACGCACGGTGTGTGATTATGGAATATACACAGCGTTATACCCAGTAAGGCACGGTGTGTGATTATATAATATACACAGCATTATAACAGTTATGCACGGTGTGTGATTATATAATATACACAGCGTTATACCCAGTAATGCACGGTGTGTGATTGTATAATATATACAGCTTTGTACCCAGTAACGCACGGTGTGTGATTATATAATATACACAGCGTTATACATAATAACGCACGGTGTGTGATTATATAATATACACAGCGTTAAACCCAGTAACGCGCGGTGTGTGAATATATAATATATACAGCGTTATACCCAGTAACGCACGGTGTGCGATTATATAATATACACAGCGTTATACCCAGTAACGCACGGTGTGTGAATATATAATATACACAGCGTTATACCCAGTAATGCACGGTGTGTTATTATAAATATACACAGCGTTTTACCCAGTAACACACGGTGTGTGATTATATAATATACACAGCGTTATTCCCAGTAACGCACGGTTTGTTATTATATAACATACACAGCATAATACCCAGTAACGCACGGTGTGTGATTATATAATGTAGAAGCGTAATACCCAGTAACGCACGGTTTGTGATTATATAATATACACAGCGTTATACCCAATAATGCACGGTTGTTATTATATAATATACACAGCGTTATACCCAGTAACGCATGGTGTGTGATTATATAATATACACAGCGTTATACCCAGGAACGCACGGTGTGTGATTATATAATATAAACAGCGTTATACCCAATAACGCACGGTGTGTTATTATATAATATACAGAGCGTTATACCCAGTAACGCACGGTGTGTGATAATATAATATACACAGCGTTATACCCAGGAACGCACGGTGTGCGATTATATAATATACACAGCGGTATACCCAGTAACGCACGGTGTGTTATTATATAATATACACAGCGTTATACCCAGTAATGCACGGTTTGTTATTATATAATATACACAGCGTTATACCCAGGAACGCACGGTGTGTGATTATATAATATACAAAGCGTTATACCCAGTAACGCTCGGTGTGCGATTATATAATATACACAGCGTTATACCCAGTAACGCATGGTGTGTGATTATATAATATACACAGCGTTATACCCAGTAACGCACTGTATGTGATTATATAATATACACAGCGTTATTCCAGTTATGCACGGTGTGTGATTATATAATATACACAGCGTTATACCCAGTAATGCACGGTGTGTGATTGTATAATATATACAGCGTTGTACCCAGTAACGCACGGTGTGTGATTATATAATATACACAGCGTTATACATAGTAACGCACGGTGTGTGATTATATAATATACACAGCGTTATACCCAGTAACGCACGGTTTGTGTATATATAATATATACAGCGTTATTCCCAGTAACGCACGGTGTGTGATTATATAATATACACAGCGTTATACCCAGTAACGCACGGTGTGTGAATATATAATATACACAGCGTTATACGCAGTAATGCACGGTGTGTGATTATATAATATATACAGTGTTTTACCCAGTAACGCACGGTGTGTGATCATGTAATATACACAGCGTTATACCCAGTAACGCACGATGTGCGATTATATAATATACACAGCGTTATACCCAGTAACGCACGGTGCGAGATTATATAATATACACAGCGTTATACCCAGGTACGCACGGTGTGTGATTATATAATATACACAGCGTTATACCCAGTAACGCACGGTGTGTTATTATATAATATACACAGCGTTATACCCAGTAACGCACGGTGTGTGATTATATAATATACACAGCGTTATACCCAGTAATGCACGGTGTGTTATTATAAATATACACAGCGTTTTACGCAGTAACACACGGTGTGTGATTATATAATATACACAGCGTTATAGCTAGTAACGCACGGTGCGTGATTATATAACATACACAGCATAATACCCAGTAAAGCATGGTGTGTGATTATATAATGTACAAGCGTAATACCCAGTAACGCACGGTTTGTGATTATATAATATACACAGCGTTATACCCAATAATGCACGGTGTGAGATTATATAATATACAAAGCGTTATACCCAGTAACGCACGGCTAACGATTATATAATATACACAGCGTTATACCCAGTAACGCACGGTGTGTGATTATATAATATAAAGTGTGTTATACCCAGTAACGCATGGCGTGCGATTATATAATATAAACAGCGTTATACCCAGTAATGCACGGTGTGTGATTATATAATATAAAGTGTGTTATACCCAGTAACGCACGGTGTGCTATTATATAATATACACAGCGTTACACCCAGTAACGCACGGTGTGTTATTATATAATATACACACCGTTATACCCAGAAATGCACGTTGTGTGATTATATAATATACACTGCGTTATACGCAGTTACGCACGGTGTGTTATTCTATAATATACACAGCGTTATACCCAGTAATGCACGGTGTGTGATTATATAATATACACAGCCTTTTACCCAGTAACGCACGGTGTGTGATTATATAATATATGCAGCGTTATACACAGTTACGCACGGTGTGTGATTATATAATATACACAGCGTTATACCGAGTAACGCACGGTGTGTGATTATATAATATACACAGCGTTATACCCAGTAACGCACGGTGTGTGATTATATAATATACACAGCGTTATACCCAATAACGCACGGTGTGTTATTATATAATATACACAGCGTTATACCCAGTACCGCACGGTGTTTGATTATATAATATACACAGCGTTATACCCAGGAACGCACGGTGTGTGATTATATAATATACATAGCGTTATTTCCAGTAACGCATGGTGTGTTATTATATAATATACACAGCGTTATACCCAATAACGCACGGTTTGTTATTATATAATATACACAGCGTTATACCCAGTAACGCATGGTGTGTGATTATACAATATACACAGCGTTATACCCAGTAACGCACGGTTTGTGATTATATAATATACACAGCGTTATACCCAGTAACGCACGGTGTGTGATTATATAACATACACAGCGTTATACCCAGTAACGCACGGTGTGTGATTATAGAATATACACAGCGTTATACCCAGTAAGGCACGGTTTGTGATTATATAATATACACAGCGTTATCCCAGTTATGCACGGTGTGTGATTATATAATATACACAGCGTTATACCCAGTAATGCACGGTGTGTGATTGTATAATATATACAGCGTTGTACCCAGTAACGCACGGTGTGTGATTATATAATATACACAGCGTTTTACCTAGTAACGCACGGTGTGTGATTATATAATATACACAGCGTTATATCCAGTAACGAGCGGTGTGTGAATATATAATATATTCAGCGTTATACCCACTAACGCACGGCGTGTGATTATATAATATACACAGCGTTATACCCAGTAACGCACCGTGTGCGATTATATAATATACAGAGCGTTATACCCAGTAACGCACGGTGTGTGATTATATAATATACACAGCGTTATACCCAGTAACGCACGGTGTTTGATTATATAATATTCACAGCGTTATACCCAGTAACACACGCTGTGTGATTATATAATATACACAGCGTTATACCCAGTAACGCACGGTGTGTGATTATATAATATATTCATCGTTATACCCAGTAACGCACGGTGTGTGATTATATAATAAATACATCCTTATACCCAGTAATGCACGGTGTGTGATTATATAATATACACAGCGTTATACACGGTAACGCACGGTGTGTGATTATATAATATACACAGCGTTATACCCAGTAACTCACGGTGTGTGATTATATAATAAACACAGCGTTATACCCAGTGACGCACGGTGTGTGATTATATAATATACACAGCGTTATACCCAATAACGCACAGTGTGCGATTATATAATATACACAGCGTTATACCCAGTAACGCACGGTGTGTGATTATATAATATATACAGCGTTATACCCAGTAACGCACGATGTGTGATTATGTAATATACGCAGCGTTATACCCAGTAACGCACGGTGAGTGATTATATAATATACACAGCATTATACCCAGTAACGCACGGTGTGTGATTATATAATATATACATCGTTAGACACAGTAACGCACGGTGTGTTATTATATAATATAAAAAGCGTTATACCCAGTAACGCACGGTGTGTGATTATATAATATACACAGCGTTATACCCGGTAACGCACGGTGTGTGATTATATAACATACACAGCATAATACCCTGTAAAGCACAGTGTGTGATTATATAATATACACAGCGTTATACCCAGTAACGCACGGTGTGTGATTATGTAATATACACAGCGTTATACCCAGTTACGCACGGTGTGTGATTATGTAATATATACAGCGTTATACCCAGTAACGCACGGTGTTTGATTATGTAATATACACAGCGTCATACCCAGTAACGCACGGTATGTGATTATATAATATACACAGCGTTATACCCAGTAACGCACGGTGTTAGACTATATAATATACACATCATTATACCCAGTAACGCAAGTTGTGTGATTGTAATATACACAGCGTTATACCCCGTAATGCACGGTTGTGATTATACTATATACACAGCGTTATACCCGGTAACGCACGGTGTGTGATTATATAATATACACAGTGTTATACCCAGTAATGCACGGTGTGTTATTATAAATATACACAGCGTTTTACGCAGTAACACAAGGCGTGTGATTATATAATATACACAGCGTTATAGCTAGTAACGCACGGTGCGTGATTATGTAACATACACAGCATAATACCCAGTAAAGCACGGTTTGTGATTATATAATGTACATGCGTAATACCCAGTAACGCATGGTTTGTGATTATATAATATTCACAGCGTTATACCCAATAATGCACGGTGTGAGATTATATAATATACAAAGCGTAATACCCAGTAACGCACGGCTAACGATTATATAATATACACAGCGTTATACCAAGTAACGCACGGTGTGTGATTATATAATATAAAGTGTGTTATACCCAGTAACGCACGGCGTGCGAATATATAATATAAACAGCGTTATACCCAGTAATGCACGGTGTGTGATTATATAATATAAAGTGTGTTATACCCAGTAACGCACGGTGTGCTATTATATAATATACGCAGCGTTACACCCAGTAACGCACGGTGTGTTATTATATAATATACACACCGTTATACCCAGAAATGCACGTTGTGTGATTATATAATATACACTGCGTTATACGCAGTTACGTACGGTGTGTTATTCTATAATATACACAGCGTTATACCCAGTAATGCACGGTATGTGATTATATAATATACACAGCCTTTTACCCAGTAACGCACGGTGTGTGATTATATAATATATACAGCGTTATACCCAGTTACGCACGGTGTGTGATTATATAATATACACAGCGTTATACCGAGTAACGCACGGTGTGTGATTATATAATATACACAGCGTTATACCCAGTAACGCACGGTGTGCGATTATATAATATACACAGCGTTATACACAATAACGCACGGTGTGTTATTATATAATATACACAGCGTTATACCCAGTACCGCACGGTGTTTGATTATATAATATACACAGCGTTATACCCGGTAACGCACGGTGTGTGATTATATAACATACACAGCATAATACCCTGTAAAGCACAGTGTGTGATTATATAATATACACAGCGTTATACCCAGTAACGCACGGTGTGTGATTATGTAATATACACAGCGTTATACCCAGTTACGCACGGTGTGTGATTATGTAATATATACAGCGTTATACCCAGTAACGCACGGTGTTTGATTATGTAATATACACAGCGTCATACCCAGTAACGCACGGTATGTGATTATATAATATACACAGCGTTATACCCAGTAACGCACGGTGTTAGACTATATAATATACACATCATTATACCCAGTAACGCAAGTTGTGTGATTGTATAATATACACAGCGTTATACCCCGTAATGCACGGTTGTGATTATACTATATACACAGCGTTATACCCGGTAACGCACGGTGTGTGATTATATAATATACACAGTGTTATACCCAGTAATGCACGGTGTGTTATTATAAATATACACAGCGTTTTACGCAGTAACACAAGGCGTGTGATTATATAATATACACAGCGTTATAGCTAGTAACGCACGGTGCGTGATTATGTAACATACACAGCATAATACCCAGTAAAGCACGGTTTGTGATTATATAATGTACATGCGTAATACCCAGTAACGCACGGTTTGTGATTATATAATATTCACAGCGTTATACCCAATAATGCACGGTGTGAGATTATATAATATACAAAGCGTTATACCCAGTAACGCACGGCTAACGATTATATAATATACACAGCGTTATACCCAGTAACGCACGGTGTGTGATTATATAATATAAAGTGTGTTATACCCAGTAACGCACGGCGTGCGAATATATAATATAAACAGCGTTATACCCAGTAATGCACGGTGTGTGATTATATAATATAAAGTGTGTTATACCCAGTAACGCACGGTGTGCTATTATATAATATACGCAGCGTTACACCCAGTAACGCACGGTGTGTTATTATATAATATACACACCGTTATACCCAGAAATGCACGTTGTGTGATTATATAATATACACTGCGTTATACGCAGTTACGTACGGTGTGTTATTCTATAATATACACAGCGTTATACCCAGTAATGCACGGTATGTGATTATATAATATACACAGCCTTTTACCCAGTAACGCACGGTGTGTGATTATATAATATATGCAGCGTTATACCCAGTTACGCACGGTGTGTGATTATATAATATACACAGCGTTATACCGAGTAACGCACGGTGTGTGATTATATAATATACACAGCGTTATACCCAGTAACGCACGGTGTGCGATTATATAATATACACAGCGTTATACACAATAACGCACGGTGTGTTATTATATAATATACACAGCGTTATACCCAGTACCGCACGGTGTTTGATTATATAATATACACAGCGTTATACCCAGTAACGCACGGTGTGTGATTATATAACATACACAGCGTTATACCCAGTAACGCACGGTGTGTGATTATAGAATATACACAGCGTTATACCCAGTAAGGCACGGTTTGTGATTATATAATATACACAGCGTTATCCCAGTTATGCACGGTGTGTGATTATATAATATACACAGCGTTATACCCAGTAATGCACGGTGTGTGATTGTATAATATATACAGCGTTGTACCCAGTAACGCACGGTGTGTGATTATATAATATACACAGCGTTTTACCTAGTAACACACGGTGTGTGATTATATAATATACACAGCGTTATATCCAGTAACGCGCTGTGTGTGAATATATAATATATTCAGCGTTATACCCAGTAACGCACGGCGTGTGATTATATAATATACACAGCGTTATACCCAGTAACGCACCGTGTGCGATTATATAATATACAGAGCGTTATACCCAGTAACGCACGGTGTGTGATTATATAATATACACAGCGTTATACCCAGTAACGCACGGTGTTTGATTATATAATATTCACAGCGTTATACCCAGTAACACACGCTGTGTGATTATATAATATACACAGCGTTATACCCAGTAACGCACGGTGTGTGATTATATAATATATTCTTCGTTATACCCAGTAACGCACGGTGTGTGATTATATAATAAATACATCCTTATACCCAGTAATGCACGGTGTGTGATTATATAATATACACAGCGTTATACACGGTAACGCACGGTGTGTGATTATATAATATACACAGCGTTATACCCAGTAACTCACGGTGTGTGATTATATAATAAACACAGCGTTATACCCAGTGACGCACGGTGTGTGATTATATAATATACACAGCGTTATACCCAATAACGCACAGTGTGCGATTATATAATATACACAGCGTTATACCCAGTAACGCACGGTGTGTGATTATATAATATATACAGCGTTATACCCAGTAACGCACGATGTGTGATTATGTAATATATGCAGCGTTATACCCAGTAACGCACGGTGAGTGATTATATAATATACACAGCATTATACCCAGTAACGCACGGTGTGTGATTATATAATATATACATCGTTAGACACAGTAACGCACGGTGTGTTATTATATAATATAAATAGCGTTATACCCAGTAACGCACGGTGTGTGATTATATAATATACACAGCGTTATACCCAGTAACGCACGGTGTGTGATTATATAATATATACATCGTTAGACACAGTAACGCACGGTGTGTTATTATATAATATAAATAGCGTTATACCCAGTAACGCACGGTGTGTGATTATATAATATACACAGCGTTATACCCGGTAACGCATGGTGTGTGATTATATAACATACACAGCATAATACCCTGTAAAGCACAGTGTGTGATTATATAATATACACAGCGTTATACCCAGTAACGCAAGGTGTGTGATTATGTAATATACACAGCGTTATACCCAGTTACGCACGGTGCGTGATTATGTAATATATACAGCGTTATACCCAGTAACGCACGGTGTGTGATTATGTAATAAACACAGCGTTATACCCAGTGACGCACGGTGTGTGATTATATAATATACACAGCGTTATACCCAGTAACGCACGGTGTGTGATTATATAATATATACAGCGTTATACCCAGTAACGCACGATGTGTGATTATGTAATATACGCAGCGTTATACCCAGTAACGCACGGTGAGTGATTATATAATATACACAGCATTATACCCAGTAACGCACCGTGTGTGATTATATAATATATACATCGTTAGGCACAGTAACGCACGGTGTGTTATTATATAATATAAAAAGCGTTATACCCAGTAACGCACGGTGTGTGATTATATAATATACACAGCGTTATACCCGGTAACGCACGGTGTGTGATTATATAACATACACAGCATAATACCCTGTAAAGCACAGTGTGTGATTATATAATATACACAGCGTTATACCCAGTAACGCACGGTGTGTGATTATGTAATATACACAGCGTTATACCCAGTTACGCACGGTGTGTGATTATGTAATATATACAGCGTTATACCCAGTAACGCACGGTGTTTGATTATGTAATATACACAGCGTCATACCCAGTAACGCACGGTATGTGATTATATAATATACACAGCGTTATACCCAGTAACGCACGGTGTTAGACTATATAATATACACATCATTATACCCAGTAACGCAAGTTGTGTGATTGTATAATATACACAGCGTTATACCCCGTAATGCACGGTTGTGATTATACTATATACACAGCGTTATACCCGGTAACGCACGGTGTGTGATTATATAATATACACAGTGTTATACCCAGTAATGCACGGTGTGTTATTATAAATATACACAGCGTTTTACGCAGTAACACAAGGCGTGTGATTATATAATATACACAGCGTTATAGCTAGTAACGCACGGTGCGTGATTATGTAACATACACAGCATAATACCCAGTAAAGCACGGTTTGTGATTATATAATGTACATGCGTAATACCCAGTAACGCACGGTTTGTGATTATATAATATTCACAGCGTTATACCCAATAATGCACGGTGTGAGATTATATAATATACAAAGCGTTATACCCAGTAACGCACGGCTAACGATTATATAATATACACAGCGTTATACCCAGTAACGCACGGTGTGTGATTATATAATATAAAGTGTGTTATACCCAGTAACGCACGGCGTGCGAATATATAATATAAACAGCGTTATACCCAGTAATGCACGGTGTGTGATTATATAATATAAAGTGTGTTATACCCAGTAACGCACGGTGTGCTATTATATAATATACGCAGCGTTACACCCAGTAACGCACGGTGTGTTATTATATAATATACACACCGTTATACCCAGAAATGCACGTTGTGTGATTATATAATATACACTGCGTTATACGCAGTTACGTACGGTGTGTTATTCTATAATATACACAGCGTTATACCCAGTAATGCACGGTATGTGATTATATAATATACACAGCCTTTTACCCAGTAACGCACGGTGTGTGATTATATAATATATGCAGCGTTATACCCAGTTACGCACGGTGTGTGATTATATAATATACACAGCGTTATACCGAGTAACGCACGGTGTGTGATTATATAATATACACAGCGTTATACCCAGTAACGCACGGTGTGCGATTATATAATATACACAGCGTTATACACAATAACGCACGGTGTGTTATTATATAATATACACAGCGTTATACCCAGTACCGCACGGTGTTTGATTATATAATATACACAGCGTTATACCCAGTAACGCACGGTGTGTGATTATATAACATACACAGCGTTATACCCAGTAACGCACGGTGTGTGATTATAGAATATACACAGCGTTATACCCAGTAAGGCACGGTTTGTGATTATATAATATACACAGCGTTATCCCAGTTATGCACGGTGTGTGATTATATAATATACACAGCGTTATACCCAGTAATGCACGGTGTGTGATTGTATAATATATACAGCGTTGTACCCAGTAACGCACGGTGTGTGATTATATAATATACACAGCGTTTTACCTAGTAACGCACGGTGTGTGATTATATAATATACACAGCGTTATATCCAGTAACGCGCTGTGTGTGAATATATAATATATTCAGCGTTATACCCAGTAACGCACGGCGTGTGATTATATAATATACACAGCGTTATACCCAGTAACGCACCGTGTGCGATTATATAATATACAGAGCGTTATACCCAGTAACGCACGGTGTGTGATTATATAATATACACAGCGTTATACCCAGTAACGCACGGTGTTTGATTATATAATATTCACAGCGTTATACCCAGTAACACACGCTGTGTGATTATATAATATACACAGCGTTATACCCAGTAACGCACGGTGTGTGATTATATAATATATTCTTCGTTATACCCAGTAACGCACGGTGTGTGATTATATAATAAATACATCCTTATACCCAGTAATGCACGGTGTGTGATTATATAATATACACAGCGTTATACACGGTAACGCACGGTGTGTGATTATATAATATACACAGCGTTATACCCAGTAACTCACGGTGTGTGATTATATAATAAACACAGCGTTATACCCAGTGACGCACGGTGTGTGATTATATAATATACACAGCGTTATACCCAATAACGCACAGTGTGCGATTATATAATATACACAGCGTTATACCCAGTAACGCACGGTGTGTGATTATATAATATATACAGCGTTATACCCAGTAACGCACGATGTGTGATTATGTAATATACGCAGCGTTATACCCAGTAACGCACGGTGAGTGATTATATAATATACACAGCATTATACCCAGTAACGCACGGTGTGTGATTATATAATATATACATCGTTAGACACAGTAACGCACGGTGTGTTATTATATAATATAAATAGCGTTATACCCAGTAACGCACGGTGTGTGATTATATAATATACACAGCGTTATACCCAGTAACGCACGGTGTGTGATTATATAATATATACATCGTTAGACACAGTAACGCACGGTGTGTTATTATATAATATAAAAAGCGTTATACCCAGTAACGCACGGTGTGTGATTATATAATATACACAGCGTTATACCCGGTAACGCATGGTGTGTGATTATATAACATACACAGCATAATACCCTGTAAAGCACAGTGTGTGATTATATAATATACACAGCGTTATACCCAGTAACGCAAGGTGTGTGATTATGTAATATACACAGCGTTATACCCAGTTACGCACGGTGTGTGATTATGTAATATATACAGCGTTATACCCAGTAACGCACGGTGTGTGATTATGTAATATACACAGCGTCATACCCAGTAACGCACGGTGTGTGATTATATAATATACACAGCGTTATACCCAGGAACGCACGGTGTTAGATTATATAATATACACATCATTATACCCAGTAACGCAAGTTGTGTGATTGTATAATATACACAGCGTTATACCCCGTAATGCACGGTTGTGATTATACTATATACACAGCGTTATACCTGGTAACGCACGGTGTGTGATTATATAATATACACAGCGTTATACCCAGTAACGCACGGTGTGTTATTATAAATATACACAGCGTTTTACGCAGTAACACACAGTGTGTGATTATATAATACACACAGCGTTATAGCTAGTAACGCACGGTGCGTGATTATATAACATACACAGCATAATACCCAGTAAAGCACGGTGTGTGATTATATAATGTACAAGCGTAATACCCAGTAACGCACGGTTTGTGATTATATAATATACACAGCGTTTTACCCAATAATGCACGGTGTGAGATTATATAATATACAAAGCGTTATACCCAGTAACGCACGGCTAACGATTATATAATATACACAGCGTTATACCCAGTAACGCACGGTGTGTGATTATATAATATAAAGTGTGTTATACCCAGTAACGCACGGCGTGCGATTATATAATATAAACAGCGTTATACCCAGTAATGCACGGTGTGTGATTATATAATATAAAGTGTGTTATACCCAGTAACGCACGGTGTGCTATTATATAATATACACAGCGTTACACCCAGAAACGCACGGTGTGTTACTATATAATATACAATGCGTTATACCCAGTTATGCACGGTGTGTTATTATATTATATACACAGCGTTATACCCAGTAATGCACGGTGTGTGATTATATAATATACACAGCGTTTTAACCAGTAACACACGGTGTGTTATTATTAAATATACACAGCGTTATACCCAG